>NW_015094509.1:12663458-12699144 GCF_001431845.1 Calidris pugnax
GGGGAGTCACCTGCATGGAGCTGCCTCCCTTCTTTCCAGGGACCCTGCCAAGATCCCCATTCCTCTCCCCCCCAGAGAGTAGTAAGAGATGATAGACGGAATTCCTTCCTATTTTCTGTGGAAAAGACTTATAAAAAACAGTGCAATGCAAGATCGTGTTGATCTTTGTACCGACCAAATTATACTGGGAAATCTTGTTCCCAGCCGCTTTCGGAGCCTTCATGAAGGTGAGATTTCTTCTTGACGTGACACACGCGGAGCCCACCCCAACAGAGCCATGTTAGGGAAGAATGTAGATTAAGGATGCTGCCATGCCCTGACAGAGTCCAGCAAACTCTGTGGGCATTAACACTTACTCTTTTTGTGAGAGAATTAAAAATACACCAGATTTCACTACCCACTTAGTGTAGATGGAAGGGGGTGAATTTTAAAGGAGCATCACTAGGATACCATGTCAGTGATCTATCCTTATTTTACTTGTTTTGTTTCTCTCCATCAGAAAGGGAGATCCCTTCCTCAATTTGCACACTGTAGTACTATTGACTAACAAGTCTAATTTCATTCTAATGATTGCTGCTGCTGTGAAATATGTCTAGTTTCTTTGCTAACAGACAGATAGTTTTGTTGTATCTACAAAATTTATGGAGGATATTACACCAGTAAATGTGAGCTCTAAGATTTTACATCAGTGGTGTCTGAAGACATTAAATAGAAGAACAAATTCAAGTGGTTTGTGTTGGCATGTGAAGTCTGAGATATGTATGTAACCTTACGCATATTTTTCTAGCATATATAAAATGCTTTAAGATTTTAGATTAGGCATTAATTTAATGCCATTGCATTTTTTTCTGGGGCCAGGAAAAATCTATCTAACTTACATAAGATGTTCCACACATATTGATTTATATTTACAATATTTTGTGTATTATTATTTTTAATTTTGAAAAAAACTACATGTTTTTATTTGTATTTCATTATATGTTACATAATATTGATTAAGGATTTAAATCTGAGACATTTGCAGAGCAGCTTAATGCTGGGTTTTGGGACTCTGACATGAAAACTGCAACTTGATGGTATAACATTGTCAAACTATTTCAGGATCTTTTCTTCTCTTTAAAATGTCAAATCTTAGAGATGTGATGTCTTCAGAGGAATCAGAACATTTTATGTTGGCATGGGGTGAATTTGCTCCTCTTCTTATTAAGGCAAAATATATATTCCATACACTTTTGAATAAAATTCAAAAATTATAATAGTATTTATTTATATAAAAATAGTAGCCTTTTATCTGTTATATTAAATAAATTATCAGTATGATGACATCATAATTCAAAGGCAACATTAAATTATAACATAATTTGATACTTTATATAGAACAATAAATCAGTGCATCCTACACCTTGTGTGACCTTCTATTTTAAACTGCAAATGAAAACAGTTAATTTGCCGCTCCACTGTTGCAAAACTACCATTCTCACAGACAAAAATGCACCCAAATTATAATGCATCTTCTCAAAATTACTTTTTCTGCCCCAAAATTTAAGGACCTACATTTCTGTCTTGGGAACAGCAGAGGCAATCACAGTTCTGTACCTCCCTCAGTTCTTTACTGTGACTTTTAGAAAATGTGTATCAAGGCAGGATATTTTTTGCCCTTTCGGGTTAATTTGTTTTACCTACTTATTTCTCACTTGAAGTCTTAATTCTGTCTGTAGGGCAGATCCTGCCAACCCTCTTCCGTGGGCACATACGATCCAATAGGCTTTCATACAGGTTTGCACAGCAGAAGCAGAGTGCAGTGATTTCCATATTCCTGCTACATTTGAATCTCATGTACATAAGGAAGCTCTTCCCCAGACATTTCTCTCAGCAGCTCTTGAGGTGGGTAGAGAGCAGACGGAGGAAATCAGTGGCAGTGGATTGAAAATATGAGGATCCACTGACTTTTTTGTTGTGCCCAACATCTTTGCTGTAGCAGAAGGGAGCACATTCTATGTCATGATCCCCTGCAGTGAGCCATGTGATTTGCGACAAACTAAATATCAGGCACTTGATGATGTCCTAAATAGATGCATTCCTGATACTGCACATGGTGAAAAATAAATGGAAAAGCAACTGCAATGGGTGCAATTAGGAGCCTTGACAGAAAATGGAGGGGAGGAGGGAGTGCCCTGTGCAGCTTGATGCAGGATTCTGTAAGACCCTCCGTGTGGCTCTCAAATGCTTTCCAGTAATGTACTCACTAATATGACTGACATCTGCTTGCATACTTAATTTTTTCTTCCTAGTATTTCTGAAGTACCATGTACAGTTTTGATACAGGTCTTGTCTGGGGAGAGAGTTGAAAATGTAAATAATGCCCCATACTTATGCGGAAGACTGCAGCTCAGCCTGTGCTTGTGAAAGGATGTGGAAGGATGGTAGTCATCCTTTTCACCTGTGAGAGTTTGTTGTGTGTCTCAGCTTGGCCTCCAGGAAAGGTTTAACCCTGGAAGTCCCGTGTGCCTGGGGAGTGGAGATGTTGGCTGCAGTCTTCCATGTAAAATCTAGGTGATTTTCAGATGTCCTAGACTCAGACTGTTGCAATCCTTGAATTAAGGGAGTGAGAAGTTTAACTTCGGCCAGCAGTGCACGAGGAGCCCATATACAGTACAGAAGTTGAATTTGTCCTGGTTGCAGCAGGTCATATGGGTGTATGAGATCCACTGCAGCGCCAGGAGCTGCCTGGGCTGCCGACAGGCTGGCAGCTCCGTGCCCAGGAACCGTGCCTTTCTGGGGGCCTGGCAGGAGATGACATGGCCTCAGCCACCAAAGGAGGCTGTTGTCCAACGGTGTAGGACAGGCTCTCCTGATCAACCAGAGACAGCTGAAAGCTCAGCATTAGCAAGTGCATTGAGAGCTTAGTAGAAGCAAATAAATTTACGGACATTTCACATGCATTATCAATATAAAAATTTTCTTTCCTTCCCCCTTTATTTTTCTTTAAGAAAAGCATTTTTCATAGTAAAGTTTGTGATGTGAAAGTCTTGCCTATATCCAGCTTGTCAGCATGGATCTGTGGAAGAGTTAAGCCAGCACCGTAGTTCATTGCAGTTTGGCATTTCTGATGCCTGAGCAAGCCTTGCTCGGACACGGAAATTTAAACTCAGTGAGACTTGTGACTGGAGAGAGAAGCAGGATCTGTCCTTTACAGATAAATTAGTTCAAAGTTAAACCAGGCAACTTTTATTTACGTTCCAGATATTAAGTGGGAGGCTAACAATTGTCAAAAATAATTCACATGCTTTAGTGCATATACATAAACCATTCAAATGTGTTAGTTAATGCTTTTTAAATTAAAAACATAAAGATCTGTGAACAAGATGAATTCTTAGCAATGAAAAAGAGACCCTCACAAAACCTTGTCAGCTTGAATCCAGGTTGATGATTCCTATTAGAAAGAATCATAATCAGATGTGCTAAAACGATGACAGCGCTGAATAAGTCAGCAAACGTGAGAAGCAGTAGCACCAGGACCGGCATGGGATGCTATTCACAGTTCATTTCACTGAGTCTCAGTAGATAACGTGGCACTGTTTCTTGCTCGACTATTTTAAAACATTTGTGTTATGAGAGAAAGAGTCAGAAACAGAGAAAAAGTCTTAACCTTGTAATTTGAAGAACATTTTCGCCCTCCCCCAAATGCCTAGGAAATACAGAAATTTTAAATAAAAACCCCAGCCTCGACGTCAGTCCATGCTAAAGGGAGTTTTGTTCTTTATACACCAACTTCTGTCATGGTTTTGCAATCATTTGAACATTAGATAAAATTAAAAATAAATGGAACAATAGTTATTTCTATTTTACTTTAATAGAGCAGAAAGTTGGATTTTTTTGCCATAGAAGGCAAGGCTTGCGTCAAAACAATCTGTAGGCTTAGAGTTTGCAAGGAATTATGGAGTGTGGTATGTGTCTGGGTTTGTATACTTTATTTATCATCACTGTTGTCTTGTGAGGGCAGGTTTGTCATAACTCACTGCCTCACTTTTTGTGAGTTACAGTCATGCTTTTGTTCACAAGCAATAAGAATAGTATCATTTCTCTCTTTTTGTTTTTCTTTATACTTACACTCAAATATACACAGTGTAAATCTGTGCCTCTTACTCCAGTAAAAATCCCTGTGAAGTAAAAATGCAGTTCATGTAAATGCTTGTGCACATTAGAAAAATATAAATACAAAGAACAGGCTTGTCCCAATATAGAGCAGCATTTAATGCCAGCATTACCTATTAAAATCAGTGCTTTAGGCTTATGGTAGATGCGTGTATGTTAGTTTAGCATAATACTGCTAAAATTGCCAATCTAAAGCCCAGTTGCTGTAGCCATTAAAAAAGCAAATGCTCTTTCCCCTTCATTTATAGCAGTATTTGGTCAGTGTGCAATGTGATTAGGGTGATATTCCATCACACTGGACTTTCATTAATCAACAGATAACCCTCTCAGTTGAGTAAATTCAGTTTCTCTCACATCTTAGGGCTAAGAAGACAAAGTATGAACCCTACTAGTTGGGGAAGTCCAGTCAGCAAAGCAGGCAACATAGAAATAAGGCTATTCTTGTTTCCCTGCCCTCTGGACCATGGCTCTGCCCTTGTGCAATCCCTGTGGTACAGAGCAGTGTCCGAGAGGAAGACAGACTCCAGCCTGCCCTAGTTTGCTGTGGTGGTTTCATCTGGGTGAGTCAAGGGACACAGCGCTGTGATAGACATATACAGAATTATATACAGAGATAGTGGAAGAGGATCAGGGTTCTCCGTGAGCAGTAAGATAGCCAGAGCTCTCCGAATCGACCTTCACCCTGGGCAGCCTCAAGCCCAGGTGCTCGTAACCGTGCTCATAATCCCACACCGCAGCTCTTTTATCTCTCTTCTCCATTAGGCCTCTTTTAAAGACTTTCTTAAGCGAAGGAGACCATGGTGAAAAGTCATCGTTCTTGCCAATGGGCACTGGGTATGACATCTGATGGCTGCCAAAAAAAGAGACTTCTTTTTCCAAAGTGGAGCAGGTGGCAGTAGCTGACTGGAACACCATGCTGGCACTCGTTATATCATAGCACTGACAGCAGAGCTGGAAGCTAACAGGTTCACAGTTGCCTAATGTCATCATGCTGAAGACATTTTTAGAAAAGTTATGCAGTTGATTAGCTGGCTACATACACCTTTTTTTTCAAGCTGAGTTGATATTTTTATGCTACCACAGCTAATAGCAATAAAATAGATTTACAGACAAAGTGCTCCAAATGAAGTTTTTAGCAGGTTTCGGCAGCACGTCTTCCAAGGGCTCTCACGCCATCCCACAAGAGATCCTTGGAATTTAAATGAGATACATAGGAAAGTGGCCACACTAACGTGATTCCTAAATCCAAGAGTGATAACTGATGGTTTCTTCTAAGGAAAGGTATTTTCTGTGTGCTTTTGTTGCTGTGTCTCTCAGACTGCTCCACCTCTCCTCTGCAGAAGGACGCAATGCCACCTGAAGAGGGTGAGGAAGGGCATGGTGTGATTTCTCTTGAATGGCAACTGCACCTTGTGGCACTGCAGCCCAGATTCCCCCTAATTTTAGACATGTATCCAAGGCACATAAATTGAGATCAGTGTCAGCCTGGCTGTTGGTAATCCCAGAGCAGAGAGAAGCATTTGAGGGAGAGATTCAGTCTACCTCAGATCTGAGTAAGAAGAAGAAACCCGGGACAACCACCTCCCTTGTTTCAGTGCTGTAGTTACATATCTCAGTGTTTAAAGGATTAAGCCAGGACTATGTTGTCTCTCAAAACTGATCTGACAGATGCAGTGAAGTGATTTACTTCAGCTTAAATTGTGGTTTAGTTGCGAATTAGCTGGCAAATACTTAAAAAAGACAAATTCTGGTAACATCGATACATGGTTGGATACAAGTGGAAGAAATGACAATTGCTTTCCCTCCAGCAATGATGACAGAAGATACGTGATACAGTTATCAATCTCAGAATCTTTATTAAAGCTTAATGGTAGCTGTTGTAGCAAGGAAGCTTTTTATTTTGCTTTATTATGTGAAATGATAGCAACATTTTCTTTTGGATGAGGTCTTTGCCAGAGTTACTTCTGTTTCTAAACCTGAAAAAATAGAGCAGAGCAGTATGTTCTACATGGAGCTGCAGTGTAAGGCTACGGAGATGTCAGCTGATCAAGCAGAAGTCACCATTAATAGCAAAGCTTAGAGGAATCCAGTCTGAAAAGACATCAAGCATGATTTGTACAGCATATACGTTTAAAAAATTGCAAATACTGCTTAGTTTTGTAGTGGAAGAAAAGAAAAAGTTTGCATTTCAGCAATATAAATTCTACTTAAAAATGTTAATTTCTGGTTGGTTTTTTTTAGCTGAAAAAGTGGATGTAGGCTGCACCTTTGAACGTTTCATTTTTCCCGTGCTTTTCCTTTCTTTCCTGCCTTTCCCCTTTTCCTTATTCTATTGTAAGTAGTATCATACTTCAAGAATGGGGAAAGAATGCAGGAAATGTATATAAAATCCAAAGTTCTGGGGGAAGAGGGAGTTGAAAATCAATAGCCAAATGAGAATGAAAACAATTACTTTCTGGTGCCAATGTGTTCATTTTCCTAGGAGGACTTTTGACCCTGAAATGTTCTACCTGCTGTAGTTCCCCATATTTGTTAATTATCAACCCACACTTCAAAGCTGATCGGTTTTCAAGGGCTTTTGTGGAGGTTAGCTCAGGAAAATGAGTATTCAGTACTGCAGGAATATGTTTAATTTGAGGAGGTTTCATTTTGGTAGGGCTTGGGTTTGCATGAATGCATTGTACCTCTCAGATGTCCTTAAAGCGTCTTGGGGATAGGCCCTTCAAAGAAAGAAAATAAATGTATGCAATATAAAAGTCACAGGGATATTTCTGACACAGTGTCATATGATTTTGCATTGCAAGATAGCATCTCTTGGAAAATGATAGCTAAATGGAATGTTTTAAAAATATATATGGTGTAGTAGTTGCTGTACTGACTGATAAGGACATGCAGAAAGCTTTCTATTTTGTTTCACTTTGTTATATCTTTTAATAATTTAGCCTAGATATTATTTGTGTGCTGGTAGTGTCATTTCCGATCTCACTTGTCCTCTGCCCCCCAAAATACCTTTGAAATTTAGAAGTAAAACAAAGTACCCAATTCTGCCCTCCCTATTTACATAAGATTAAAGCTGAATTTTGCCCAAGGAGGGCTGCATGGTCAGTCCAGTGATCTGGAAAATGGAAAAAACCAGTAATACAACTCAGAGTCTCAAAAATAATTGTTAATTTTTTTAATAAGTTATTAATTTCAAATAAGTTTATGGCTATAAGTAATTCTGGATGCAGCCTAACACACATGGGCTTTGTTACCAGTAGAAACTTTCTGTTATCATTGTCTGGTTTTAAGAATGAAGAAAACACTTCTTTCATGTGCTTCATTACTCCGCTGAACCACAATTTTGATAGTAAATTTCCAAATAATATATTTGTTTTATAAATTGATTAAAGAGCAACTTTAGAAATCAGTTAACCTAACGGTTAAGTGCAGAACACCATTTCAGCCCAAAGTAACTTAACCCTTCTTTAAAAAGACCTAAGTGTAAAGAATAAAGACAGTATTTTTCCTTTTCCTTTTTTTTTTTAAAGAAGCCACATGAAATGTTCTCCGAGTTAAGTTTTACCATTCATAATGAATGCAGTCTCGCCATTCAAATGCGACCATAAGTACACAGAAGATAAGAATTTAATTAAATGTAGATTAAAACCAAACAGGAAAACACACTCGCTGATAATTTTATCCCATCCTCTGGCCATATTTTTTATACTTCCTTCTTGTTCTTCTTTGGGCTATAGCTTATCAACATGCCGATAGTACCATAACTCATTACATCTGATGGTGCTGCTGAAATGTGCAGGCTTGGTGCTTGAATTTCAGAGGCACTTAAAATGCAAAGCATGTAAATGTCTATGTTAAATATATTAGTGTGGTAATGTTAGTGAAAAGAAAGTGATTTCTTACAAATCCTTGTACCTCACATCATACATTATCATTGCCCAGTCACGAACTGGTTTAAAAAAAATCTGTTGATGCTTTCTTTTAAAATACATTTATCTTAAAATATATTAATTTCATTTTCATATGTCCTAACTGTCCATTTTAATTTTAATTTCAGTCACTGAAATAAACTACTGAACACATAGAGATTATGTTTTTAATGCTTAGTTAAATACCCATAAGGTAAACAGGTGACTGTGAGAGGTCTGACTCACCCACAGAGTGTCATGGTTCAAGACCAAATGACAGTGTGAAGGCTAAACAGACCTAGATACCAAAACACTTCTAATCACAGATACACACAATTTTACAAATCATGCCATCTCCTTGTTCCATGGAGGGAGATGACCAGGTCCAGAAGCCAAGTGGTGCAGCTGTGCTCTGCATAGTCCTGGGGCTGGGATGGGGGGTCTCCAGGGGTCTGGGGGATACTCCCAGTTATAGGGTCGGTAGAGAATATCCCTTTCTTAATTGTCTGACTTTAACAGCAATTAACAGCTTGTTATGCTGAAATTACCTCTTTATTCTTATAGCTGAGATACTCCCTTATCCTATAGGGTTAACTAAAGTTCATCCACTGTTGTCAATTGGACCCCACTGCTACACGAAGCTGCATTTTGGTGCATCAGTAGTAATAATCAATTTAGAAAGACGATTATTTTTTTAAAATGTAAAACAAGAATAAAGCATTTATGTTTTAAAGGTAGTCTCTGCCTGACCAGTACCCTCCAACACATCTGCAACAAGTTCTCTAGCTTACCAGCACTGCAAGATAAAAGAAGAATTCTCCGAGTTAAGTTTTACCATTCATAATGAATGCAGTCTCGCCATTCAAATGCGACCATAAGTACACAGAAGATAAGAATTTAATTAAATGTAGATTAAAACCAAACAGGAAAACACACTCGCTGATAATTTTATCCCATCCTCTGGCCATATTTTTTATACTTCCTTCTTGTTCTTCTTTGGGCTATAGCTTATCAACATGCCGATAGTACCATAACTCATTACATCTGATGGTGCTGCTGAAATGTGCAGGCTTGGTGCTTGAATTTCAGAGGCACTTAAAATGCAAAGCATGTAAATGTCTATGTTAAATATATTAGTGTGGTAATGTTAGTGAAAAGAAAGTGATTTCTTACAAATCCTTGTACCTCACATCATACATTATCATTGCCCAGTCACGAACTGGTTTAAAAAAAATCTGTTGATGCTTTCTTTTAAAATACATTTATCTTAAAATATATTAATTTCATTTTCATATGTCCTAACTGTCCATTTTAATTTTAATTTCAGTCACTGAAATAAACTACTGAACACATAGAGATTATGTTTTTAATGCTTAGTTAAATACCCATAAGGTAAACAGGTGACTGTGAGAGGTCTGACTCACCCACAGAGTGTCATGGTTCAAGACCAAATGACAGTGTGAAGGCTAAACAGACCTAGATACCAAAACACTTCTAATCACAGATACACACAATTTTACAAATCATGCCATCTCCTTGTTCCATGGAGGGAGATGACCAGGTCCAGAAGCCAAGTGGTGCAGCTGTGCTCTGCATAGTCCTGGGGCTGGGATGGGGGGTCTCCAGGGGTCTGGGGGATACTCCCAGTTATAGGGTCGGTAGAGAATATCCCTTTCTTAATTGTCTGACTTTAACAGCAATTAACAGCTTGTTATGCTGAAATTACCTCTTTATTCTTATAGCTGAGATACTCCCTTATCCTATAGGGTTAACTAAAGTTCATCCACTGTTGTCAATTGGACCCCACTGCTACACGAAGCTGCATTTTGGTGCATCAGTAGTAATAATCAATTTAGAAAGACGATTATTTTTTTAAAATGTAAAACAAGAATAAAGCATTTATGTTTTAAAGGTAGTCTCTGCCTGACCAGTACCCTCCAACACATCTGCAACAAGTTCTCTAGCTTACCAGCACTGCAAGATAAAAGAAGAACATGATCCATAAATTATTTAAACTGAATTTGTCCACTATTATTTATTTCCAATGTATTTTTCTCACTACATGTACTATACTCTTCAGGAAAGAAATGAAACAGTTCAGGTCTGTGAGGGTTTCACTGATGGTAGAACAGACATTGGACCCAGCTCAGCAATATGGAGATCAAAGTAGTAGTTTTCTTAATTAAATATTATGCTAAGGTTTAGAATGTCAATGTATTCTTTAATATGCAATCTTGATTTATTAAGCACTATTAAAGCATAACTGAAATCATTTATATGCTCACGCTATCTTATATTTAGAACCAAGGCCTATAAAAACTGGAACATCCTTTAGTTTTGCAGTAAGGAAAGAAGGATTTCTTTCTGCTGATTTATCAGCAAATAAATTATTTAGCTATATTTTGCTTTTAAGTGATTTAGAATTGTCTGAGAGTTGCAAATGTGAATATGAACTTTTGCTCCAGCTCTTGACCAAGAGGTATTTTCAAATGAAGAAGATGGATCTGCAACTTTTTATAATTAGATGGCTTTTGACCTGAGCTTTGTGGATCAATCAGAAGAGAAATTACTTCATGTAAAAAGTTTAATAATATTAGAAAGTAATTACTGAGGCAATCAGAGCAAACTCTGCACCTCATCAAGAACCATACCTGACCCGCCATCGCTCAAATTTAGGACAGGATTTGAAAGCGAGTTTCCCAGTGCCAGACAGACCAGGCAGCGCAGGAAGTGTATGACCCCTGAGTTAGCATTCCCCACCGTGGCCCTGAGCGTATTTCCATGGTAGAAACTAGCTTGCATTAGTTTCTTCCACTTGACACCAAGACAAGGTGAGATCTGTGAGAATTTGCATGTAAGTATTTTTTTTTTAAATTATTAACCTTAATAATAGTTTGTGTCAGGCAAAGCTGAATTTGAGTCTGAATGTCAGCACATGGCAAAATTCTGAGTCTCTTCAATGTTGAAAATGTCTGATATATTTCACATGATACACCACTGTACTATATTTCTGGACATACTGATAGAAAGTCTTAAAATCAAGAACTATGTTTAAATAGAGTTAGAAATAAAAGTACATTTCTTTTACAACATCCACTGCTGCCTTGTTACGTGGAAAAGTCATCCCAAAGGTCTGTAAAACAATGAAGCTTCAAGAGAGGGTATTTCTGATCACTTCAGTAACATTTTGGGATTAGTTTAAAAGGCAACATGTTTCATAGATACTGCAGGACTTTCCAAAGGAAAAGATACCACAGCTGTTGAGAAAATCTGAAATGGCGAAAGCTGAATTTTTAAAAGCATCGCTTTGAAAGAACTGGGAGTAATATTTGACATGTTAATTCAAAATGTTTAAAGAAGGACTCTGTTAGCATGGAGATCGTAGGCTAGTTACCCAAAGGACTCGTGCATCAAATATAGTTTATATTTGGAGCAATGAGATGGAGGAGAGCGAGCCTGTATTAATGCTTCGGTGTCTGAGAGCTTTTCAGAGCGCAGTGTTGCCGCTTTCCAGGAACAGCCAAGTGCCGCTCCGCAGGAGTGATGGCCTCTTCCCACATCTGCAGGTGTAAGGGCTGGTATGCAGAATTGATTCTTTTTTACACTTCCTGGGGAAAGGTAGAAAACACTGCAGAAAAGCTGTAAAATGTATTTTTCATTCATTGTCTCTACTCCCTAAGTGCAGGAGGCGGCAGCTTTTGCCTCTGTGCTAGCGCAGACAGGAGTAATTCAGCAGAACCGGGGCTGTGGCTCCTGCAGGCCGTGCCGTGTGGATGTGCCCAACTTCTCATCCTTCCCCAGCCCCGAGCTTCCAGAAGTGTCTAGCTATGATAGTGGTAATGTTTTCAGACAGGAAGCCAGCGAAAGGGCTTGGGTGTTGTTTTTTTTTTTGAAAGGAGCACACTGGATGTTATTTTTCCTCTGACAAGTTCATTGCTTTCGAGCTTATCCAATTTCGGTGGAAAGCTGAAACCTGTCCCCGTGGATTTCACCATCTGGTGAAGGCTCCACGGTGGAGCAGAGCGTGCAGTACTCAGACCCCTGTTCTCTCGCCCGAGTCGGTGAGGCCAGTGAGACCCCCTCCCTGTGCCCGGTCAGTGGGACCAGGTCCAGCTCCAGCAGATCGGGGTGCTGGTCCCTGGTGCCTCCTGGGAGCCAGCAGCCCCCTTCTCAGGTTTGCAGAGGGGAAGGAAGCATGGCCCGTGTCCAGCCAAGAGGCTGTGTAGGTGCCATCACCCCTCTGCTGGGAGACAGGCGAGGATGGAGAAACGCAATGGGACCCAGCAGCTCTTAGAGAGACGCAGGGTGGTCCTCTCTTGCAGATACTGTAACACTGCACCAGTGCCAGAGCTTAATAATTTTGGTGGCATTTGATCCTGTTTCCCTTTAGAATCAAACCTGATATCAATGCATCAAGAAAGCCTTCAGGTTCTGGTCCCTAATAAGGACTAGCTGTCTCCTGAACCTCATAATTGTGCATCTATACTTCTGCTGTGAGATGGTCTATGCTCTCCCTCCTTTTTTTTTTCCTGTGTAGTTCATGTGGATGTTGTGCGTGTACACAAATCTATTTGTGGCAAGAAAGTACTTACGGCGGTTTAGCATGGTCTTTTATTTTTCACTAGTAATTTATTAATACATATTTGTTTGCAAGTTACGTGATCACCCTCTAAATATCCCCTATTTCTGTATGCAGAAGCATGCCCTGTACTGTATAAACAAAAAAATCTTACTGCACGGATACTTGTATTCTTTCTAGATAGAAACTGACTGGCAATTTTGCCATTTATTCTGTGAAATAAAATGTGCAAAGCTTTGCGTACAAATGTGCAATGTCCTATTGGCATTAAATTCAAGAGAAGCCCTTTTCACAGAGAATTAATCCCCCAGTATATATACACCAGTAGTTACCTTGCTTGATTTCTGCCTCCTTTAAAACATCAACATTACCTTTTGTCCAAAGTTGCTTGCATCCTCATCAAGCACTTTAATGATTGAATCATCGGTTCAGCGTGAGTAGTTTTAAGTGAACTACAGGGTAGAGATTTTATTAGATTAAGTAGCTTTCTGCAAAAATATTTGTGAAAATAAGCCAGGAGAAGTAAACAGTTGTGAAAGCTGAAAGGAGAAAATGACCCCTGCTAATAACATAAGATTGCAGCCAGTAATCTCTTCTGTTATTTTGGCTGGATGATGAGTTCTTTAATAATTCCCTCCCTTCTCAATTCCTTTTTCTGCATTTTTTGTTTTACCAACGCTTCGGTTAGAGACTCACAGTAAGCACAGCTCCGAGTACGAACAGGCTTATGTCCATCACCTTAATGGCAATATCTCCATCAGGCATTACAGGAAACACCCTCACCTCCCCACCAATGGTAATATTTTAACTGACTCTATTTCCAAATTCAGTGCCCAGCCTCAAAGTCAGATTGTGGCTAATGCATGTGGCAATGTTAACAATAACATATTCTTCCCAGAAAAACTAAAATGACAGGTGTAGCTATTGATGCTTCAAGCACATACTCTGACCTAAAGACTCGCAATCTGCTGCTCAATCCAGCACATACTGCGGGAACAGAGCTCTGCTGGAATCGGGCTGGAGACAGACTGACAAATGCTACCTACCAACTTTCACTTCGTCCCCCCAAAATGTGGGTTTCGTTTGCTTCATCAGCTGATTGGTGCTGGAAATGAGCATCTCCCCATGCCCTTAGCGAGAGATGGTTTTCTTCCTAGCGTACAACAGGACGGGCTGTAGGGATACGTACGTAATGCGGTCTCTTTTCATATGTTACAATATTTGAGCATACACCCACGGTTAAAAGGCTGCTTCTTGTGAAATGTGTATCCTTCGGTTAATTCTTGCAGCCAGAGTCTTGCTGCATTATAATTGCAAGTGGTATTGCCCTTCTGATTATTTTCTCCTGACTTCCCTATTTCTGCAAAAGAAGCAATTACAAAGAACCAAGACGGTAATACAGCAAACATAACTTTAATTCTGCTTTCGGTGATTTATCAGTTATTATATTTTGAATTTCTCTGCAGATCATTGATTCCAGTTTGATTTTGTTCATACATCAATTTTGTCTAATTCTAGGTAAATATAAGTCACATTTTTTATATTATACCCCTCAGAGGGCTTTATTTTTTCATTTCAGTAACCATTATTTGAATCATAAAAAAACATATTACAGTATTCATAATGCACTGCTTATGTGACAGTTTTTGAACTTTAATATTCTTTTCTGTAGTGTGCTGGCTTAGCAGCCTATAAAAGAGACATATTGTTTATAATGTTTCTTCGCCACAACAAATGATGCACTTCTAGGGTTTATGAAATGGCAGTAGTTTTCTAAATTTGTGATTCTTCTGTGTTCAGCAGTCAAGAACAGTTGTACATCTGCTCAGCACAGACTTTAGGAGACTATGAACTTTAATTGAGGAAAAATAATGAGGGTTCAGGGACCACTGATACAGAGTCGGTTGGTAAGGCAGGTGCCCTGCTGCCAGATCAATGGATTATTTACTCCTTTGTCATAAACAAGAAACAGTTGGGTCTGTGTAGAGATTACATTCATATTCCAAAGCCAGGCTGCCTTTTTCTGTTCCCTTGTAAACATGCAGTAGATTGAATACATTTAAAACTTGCTCTGAAAAAAACATAAAAACTTTGCTACTTCACTTAATGATGTAATGTTTACCTTAATAGTACGATTTAAAGGAACAATTTTAAATGCAGTGATATTCCTTTTGCCAAAATCCTAGTGGGCATATTAATTAATAATCTGTACTTTGTGTGCATTGAAAGGATTCTGTGGGGGTTGGAGGGTGTTTACATGTGTATACAAAGGCGTAGTTGTAATGCATAAAGCTAGATTAAAATATAGTATGAGAAAGACAATTATATGAAGATATTTAGAAGGGAAGAAAAACGATGAGAAATAAAGATGAGCACATTTAAGCCAATCTTTTACAGTCTGACTGCCATAATGATAATGTTGTTTCAGAACAGAGTTTATAAAAATTTTACACACCACTGAAGTGGAATTTCCTGATGCTTTAATCAGAAAAAATACAGATTGCTTTTCCCTGTGAGTCATGCAAGTAATCAGGAGTTTCAGGAGGCATCCCTAATCCTGGGTGTGCTAGTGGCTATCTTTTACACACCTGTGTGACCCAACAGGGCAAGGGCAGCCAAAAAGGGCATGTTCTGATCTAATAGGTATTCATTAGAAAAGCAAACAAAGACCACTGTGCAAGACTGCATGGAATAAGCCTTAATTTCCATTTTAACAAGTTACTTAGTCTTACATTACTCCGTGCCATTCAAGAAAATATGGGTGCTTAAATCACTCATGTCAGAGGTCACGGGATTAAGTTCCTGGTAATGGGCTGAGGGCCAAGGAGATCCGACTTCTGGAAGTAGGGTGTTAATCATCCGATTGCCTACATTTCTCCCCAAATTGCTAAGTAAAAGTTGTTTTCAAGCAACTCCTTTGTTATTTTTTTAATCTAATGTCATATGTGGAAATATTTTTCCCAAGGATGATTCTTTTTCACACTCCGCCTCCATATTTTTAATCAATAATTCTGAGCTAATCCTTTGGGGAATCTCAGTTTTTGATGACCAATGAGAATTACATTGTAAAGTATCTATGACAAAAAACAGTTTCCAAAATACAAATTTTTTTTTTTCAAAACATTACTAATTAAGTTACTAAAGTTATCCAGACTACATCCACATTTAATAAATACAGGAAAGTATATATTTATCTTGTCAAAAATGCAGAATGCTCCAGCTGTAAACCTTCATGTTACATATGATGCTTTCCACCCCACCTTTCTGCTGTTCTGAATAACAGAGGATAGATCATGCTTTGAGTTCTTGGGCATGTATTTTACTCCTGCATGTTCCGCTCACTTTTTTCCTCGCGTTTTACAGAAGCGATTTCCATTTCTTTGTGTATTACCATTTCTGCCCCCATTTCTGATGTTTGCTTCATAGCCGTGCCAATGGGGTGACCACAGTCATGAAGAGCACCGCTTTGGAGTGAGTGTGCCAACACTGGAATTCTGTGAGGGGTGGGAAACACACTGGTTAGTGATGAAAAGTACTCCTGTTTGGCACTATGACTACAAGGTACTAGTTATGGGACTAGCATAGTTATAGCCTATTTTGCACATAACGCAGAGCCCATACACTACTCTAAGTTTCTATGCTCAGATGTACTCAAACTTTTCAGTCACCCCAGACTTTTTCCAGGGGACTTGAAAATAGAATTTGGTCTGTAATATTATCTCCCCAGTGATGACCTAATCCACAAATGAAATAACAAGTAATTCAAGTAATTGCATTTATGGAATTTTCATATCGTAGTAATTCCGCAATAAAAGCCAATGACTGTAAAATGTATACATTAAAATGGATAGAATATTTGTAATTTATTGATAATCAGTTAATATGTTTATTATCTAGTCTACCTTGGAATTTTGGAATTAAAAGGCACTGAATTTTAGAAGAAGAAATATTACTGTATGTAATTCCTATTTATATAATAATTATAAATATTGAAAGCAGCTAGCCTATGTTTCTTGTAGAACTTGCTAACCAATGGTCAGATAATATTTTAATATACTATTATGGCCACCAGTAACTATAGTGATCGTAGCAAATTAGTATAGGTAATACATATTACTCATATATTTAATTTGCTAATTTTCATTTGTTATGCATAATTGTAATCCAAAGAGATAGGTACTGCTTTTAGTGTTGAAGGATATACTCAAAAAATAAAGAGCTTGTCTGGTGCGTCACGATCTGAAGCTACATGCAAAAAAATCCAAGATTTGTTAATCTTTAAAGCTGTGCACAGAACGTTGACATTTTATCTGCTGTCCGGCATCCTCAGGAAAAAAACCCTACATGTTTCTAAAGTGTGTTGGTTTCAGTTTGACCACCACGAGCTTCATCTGCACTTGTAAAAGCTGATGTAATAGCTGTTTGTATTTCATACAACCATCTCCTGAGTCAGCCATCGGGGTTAATCTGGAGATTAATAGCTCAAATCCCAGCATTTTCCATAGCATAGTTTTCAATTTTAAATTGTATGCTGTTATTGACAGTCTCCTTTCCTTTGTTAATTTTGATATTTAGAAGTACAAAAGTATCTGACAAAAGTTTACTGTAAACATGGTTAGCATTTCTGATCCTTTACAGTTTTCCTTTCTGTTCATAATCTCACAAGGTCATCTACATTTTGGATCTTGTAGCATATTGAGCATCTGACTAACTAAACAAGTGCTACTCATGAATTTAGATAATTTATTGTAAAATGGTATTTTCACCTGGAAGTTTGGGGGAAAATTAAAGCTAACAACATGTGCAATACCCCAAAACACTTTACGAAACTGCAAGAAATGAATGCACCTTGCAGTCCTGGCTCCATGTGACACTTTCTACCTGTTACTGGGCCAGAGAGAGACAGGCTAATTGTGTCTCTGATGCTTCTACTAATCTGAAGGTTTTTTATGGGATGAAAGTTGGTCTTTCAACATAAACAGGATCCTGCAGAGGACTATATTGGATCATTTTGAAATTAAACCAATAATATTGTTAAATATTTTTTACTGGAAAACCTCGAAAAATCTAGCCTTTTATCTGAATTTCAAAAATGTCCAGTTTATATCAGTATTTTCCAAATAGTTTTATTTTCATCCCTATATCTTCTATTCTCTCCTTCTCTTTTTCCTAACGGCTGCCTAACCCAGCAGTAAGGATACAGCAGTATCCAAAGGCTGGATAGGAAGAAGAGCTCGGACTGGAAGTAAATGCTGAGACACTGAGATTAATTAGTCCTTGAAACAGTTTAATTGTGATATATTGTCTATCACTTTGTTTCTTTTAATGAAAATTGCATACTTCTAGAAAAGAAAAATTTGACCACAACGGGCGAAGCACAAGCAGTTCCCAGAATTACTGGGCAAATTCTAAGGTATGCAGCAGGCAGGATGCCAGACTTGATAACCAAAACACTTCCTTCAGGCGTCAAAAACAGTAGAAATGCCCTTCCATTATGTTATTACTCTCTTCTCAGTCCTTTTATTTCTTGCCCCCATGTTTTCAGTACTTCTTGCCATGCCTTTAGAGGTGAGAAGGAATCCCTTACTGGTGTATGACAAGCAGAGTAGGATCCTCGTGGGAGATGGCAGAGCAGGATCACTCTGTCAGCAGAGACAGCGTAAAGCTTCTCCTTGCCTCCTTACCTGATTCCCAGCATTTGAACCTCACACACTGACAGCACCCGAGATTGCTAAGAGAAGGGAACAGTTTGCCAGGTTATCAAAGACACTGTGTCACAGACCTCCTTTGAGCTAAGTATCTATTAAAGAGGACTGATGAATCTCTACATTGTGGGTTCATCTTTTTGTTTGGATTTTCTTGCGCTTCGATTTGCTTTTTTTTAAGATGTTAAGATCAGGTTCTGGTCTAAGCTAGTAAGACCCTTCTTTAGGCCAGCGAAGGCCAGGACATGATTTATGACCTCAGTGGTGGAGCAGACAGACTCAGGGACGTACACAAACCTTCCCTAGGAGTGGGATTATGCAGCCAGGTGGCTACCAAAGCGTGTTACACTCCTGTGTAAGGGACTGGTTGGTGCTGCTGAGGAGAAAGGGAGGAGAAAACCTCCCCTGTGAGTTGTGAGGCAAAGGGCAGGAGCTGTGGCACTGCGAACTACAACCACATTTATCTATTATCTATTACTAATATAGCCAAATGGCATTGTGTCAGGATTTTTTTCCACATAAAGGGAAATCCAGAAAATCTAAGTTTTACCTTTTCCTTCTTGACATGAAGGCTACAGCGCAGTCACTGAAGCTGATGTAGAGGTAGGGACAGCTTTGTTCAGCTTTGTTCCAGCACGGCCTCAGTGGGCTGAAGGCCGGTACCGGTGGGTCAGTCTCACAGGAGTCCCACTAAAACACGAGTGCCACATTCTCTGTTACAGTAAGCTGTCAGCTATTAAAATTAAAAATGAACGTGGGTATGTTTGCTTAAGTTAGGGTGAAATGTTTCACTGCAATTGCAGACACATCTTCTACATGAAGCACCGGAGTTGTAGCACAGGATTGTGAGCGTGAACGCAAAGTCCCATTTTTGGAAGATCTATAATTTGGCCCACATCAAAATAATCCCAAGAATAATAACAAATGAGGAGGAGATCTAAAGGGGAAAAAAAGTGTGCCACAGGCCTCTCAAAAAATGCACGCTTAATATTACCATGCTATGGACTGTGAATGGAATGGTCTATCACAACCAGACTTACAGGGAAGGAAAGGTTATTCTATAGATTAGCAGTTAGTATAATGACATTATTTTGAAGGGAAAAAAAATAATCAATGCTTATCCTTACACCATTGTATTTATATAGAGATAGCAAATTCAGCACGCTGGATGGGACTAAAAAGTTCGTTCTGGCTTTTTTTTTTTTTATTCTATGAGAATTACTGCACTAGATCAGACAAAAGATCTTTCTAACCCTCCATGTTATCCCTAGAAAATGCTTCATCCATCTTCTTAACACCCCCATCCCTGAAATTCATATTTACTTTTTTTTTAAAGAGATAAGTCAGTGGATAAGGGGGATTGATGCCTTATCTGACAAACTGACCAAAGCCTGAACAAATGCAGTCTAATTGCCCCTTGCTAACTCTGCCAGCCTGACTCCAGCCGCCCTCCCCCCTTCCCGCGCATCTACCTACATTTGAGCACGAAATGGCAGCATCTCATGAAAGTCCTTCCTCTGGGATAACGTGGAGATATCAAGAGAATCTCATCCTTTGCCATATTTATTTCTCCTTCCCTGAATCAGTGAAAGTACAATAGGGAAAATACCAGTTAAGTTATCTAAAGATTCAATTTTTATGCTGTAAAAGTTGAATTAAAAAAATTAATAAAAAAAATTAAGTGTACTGTATTTAGTGGATTTGGTTAAAGAAAGAGACAGATCTGATTAATGTGAGAAGTGAACTTATTTTGATAAAGGAAATGGGATTTGTCTGCATTCAGACTCTATTACTAGTTATTCTGTTATGTACATCATTTTGTGAGTTAAAGTTACTGTAAGACTGAAAAGTTTAAAATATTTGGCTAGACTTATTTCCTGAATATTTTGTTGGGGTTTTTTAATTTGATTATGAGAAAGGTATCTAAATACTGTTTCTGTGAACAAACCTAAATGCTCTTAAGTTACGTTTTGAACAAACCAGAAGCAGGTTATCACTGAGATTGTCAGGAATGAAGTAAGGTACTTTGTAATTGAAGTATTCTTGCCATCTTCTTAAGCCTTTATTCCAAAAAGTATCCTCATGCAAATAGAATAAATCACATTGCAAGCCTTTCAGAAATGCCATTTTCAGACTCTACCTTCTGATGATTACTGTTCTCTTTTTTCTGTAAAGTTCTATAGAGAATATATTTTAATTAGCTTCCACTTGATACCACTTCATACACACTGCCCAGATTTGACCCAGTGTCTGATCGTATAGAATGCATTACAAAAGAACTGGTCATTTGAGTGCTTTAATATAGCTTTGCATTAATGTGAGACATCATTTAGACAAGGCATTAAAAGTGTTATTTTAATGACTGAAGTGTGTAGGGTGGGAAGAAGCTTAATCTTTATAGGAAGAACAATTTCAATTAGCTCTAAAATATTAATTTGTTGGTATAACTATATACTCTAATGTATTTGGCTACAAAAAAAAAATCTAATGAATAATACATTGCTAGATCCCGGTCTAATTCCTGTGTTGTAACTAATACCGTCAGTTGAAACAAGGAAAATAGTCTTTTAACGTTCATGATTTTGGTTGGGGAGGGGGGTTTAATCTGATTGCTCATAACAACAAATTTTTTTTCAGCATAATTTGAAAAGGTAGCATAAATAAGGAAAATAGCATGTGGCAAATGGGTTATTGAATAGTTTGTAAATAGTCAGCATTTGTTTTCAGAAAGTGCATGTCTTTTTTGGTTTATCCAGTAAATTTAAAAGATATTACAACTGATAGAAATATGGTATCCTCCTGTGGAAAGCATGTAGACTTCATCATAAAATACCTAGGTGCTGTTGATCCATAATGCTGTGTCTGAGAAGCATGCATGTTGTCCTTGTGACTCCTGCTAGCCCATACTTTAATTTCTTAGCCTTATACACCTCATTTCTTAAGGCCAGTAGTACCCTCTCAGGCACTTTTATACGAGAACTTCTCATTAAATCAGTGGGAATAACATAGTTAAAATCATTCAGTACTGAGAACACCTTGTTTGCCATAAGTATATCTAAGGCCTTGGAAACCAGATATAGTTTCGGAATTTCACCTTTTTTCTTAAAAGAATTTCTGATTATTCTGCAAGGATGCGGAGTTGCCTTGCAGCTTGTTAACAATAACCTGGATAGAGCCTTCTCCAAGACAGTCAATCCATAATATCACCTATGCCAATGCAAGTGATTCTACTGATGAAAAAGCTTAATTTTATGAAGTTCAAAGTAATCTTATTTCCCTTCGGTGTCAGAATTGGTCACAGACTGTTTTGTGAAAGAACAATGTGATCCTGCTACTGCAGGGCTTTTTTTGCACTTCATCCCCTGAAAGAAGCCAAATAAATGCTCAGCTTGCATAAGCAGCGTGGCTGTATTAAAGCCTACGAGGTGACCATCTTGGATTATCCTACATTCTCGTATGACTCTACCAGAATACATATGGAAAATGTAGTGCACACTTTCTTGGTGTTTTAAAGCATCAATACTGCTTATTTAAGTGCTCATGCTCAGAAAAGGATTCTTTATTCCTGCTTACAAAAGAGTGGAGGCACCTGGTGCCCACACCTGGTTACAGGTAGCTCATTTACAGAAGGAGACATGCTCCAATGTGAAGAATTCCTCCAGGTCAGCACACCAGAGCAGTCCTCAGATGCACTATTTTTTTTCTCACTGATTAAGCAGTGAGTTGTTATATACTTTTCTTAGGTCCCCAAGTCACTTTATCAAGTGGAGACAGTCTGGCTCTCCAGGCACTGTGTTTGAATCTCTGAGGTGCTTGTTTACTACCTTCTGCTGTGGTCTGGTTTGTACCATCGCTTCATAGCACAATGAAAAAGGTATGTTTACTAACAAACTCTGCATATTGTAATTTTTTTTTTTTTTCAACAAATAATCTCAGTTCAGGTAGTCTAATTTCTTAGTTTGCATACTCTGGGATAAAAATGCTTCATTTCTTGTTTTTGTCAGCCTATTGTTTTTTTCTATTCCTCTGCAATAAATGATGGAAAGTTAAAGAAAAAAAAAAACAAACAACCTAAGAATCTTTTAAAAGAAGAGAAAGCTATTTGCAGTTTCAGAAACTAGGTAAAAGAATGCTTTTGTAATAGATTTCATGCAGCAGTTGGCATTGGCAGTACTGCAAAAAGAGATGTATTCTGTCGTGCTCTGTTTGATCAAGTGCTAAACCCGTGTGATCAATAGAGAGACAGATGTCGGGTGCAGATGGCGATGCCGTGATACCTGGGGCAGAGTGGGCCTGCCAGAATGACAGAATGGGAACAAGGAAGAGCAGCAATGCAACAGAATGTGACAAATGAAATTAGGGTTTATACTAGTCGATAATTTACAGCTAATAGAAAGTGACAGAATTTTTCAGCATACAGCACATTTACTCTCGTAATGCTATAGTCAATGCATTTTTCATGCAAAACAATGGGAGCTGCTATGAAGACTAGGCTCTAGCTATATGTATTTTGTTACATTGCAACTTGTACAATTGATTTTTAAACAAAGCTGGTAACATCACATTTCAAGTAAGCGCCAAGTATATGAAACAAGATTGTATTTTCAACTTTGAAATGAGTCCATCTGATACTCACATTGTGTAGCAGACCTCTAACAAGAAAACGAAGACATTATTACCTGTTTATATGAATATAAAGTAGAGATCCACCACAGCCACATAAATAAGCATTGAATGGCCATTGTTATTTGGAGACTGAGTTTGTCATCTATTTCATTCTTTTTATTAATTAAAATCATGGAGTGAGCACAATGAGATTTCTTCTCTCCCCCCCCCCCACTCTGAATTCCAATCTAAAATCCATAGTTAATGCACTTGGCAGCTTATTGTGTTATATTTAATGCTGATATAATTCAGAGTAGAATGATCGGTTCTTTGGGTTATATCCTTTATGTTAAAGGTTAAAATCACTTATATTTCCTTTCTGGCTTTGCTAAGTCTCCTGAACTACATATGCATGTGTATATAAATGTGTACATATAAATGGAAAATATGCTTGTGTGCATGTATGTGTGTGTAATGCACACGCACACATATATAAAAATACATATATATGGAATTTTAATATATTCAAAATGAATCACACAGTCTTCCATCATACTCTCCAAGTTTACACTGATGTCAACTCTAATAAAAACAGGGCTCCCATTCTATAAAAACAGAAGGTTGTGAAAGTTGTATTCATGACTGAAAATGTAATGTGGTGGTCAAATCTTTTATTGTGCAATTTAATGTTTTCTATTTATGGGAGAAAAGGAATGGACATTTTTATAATAAAAGAGCAGTTAGGTCCTATTCTGCCGACTTGATTTTCATCAGTTCTGGGAGTGAAGGGTCTTCCTTTAGCAGCCTGTGATACGGCATTCAGCAAGCTCAACTGAATCAGAACAGGAAAAAAAAAATCCCTCTTGCTCATCTTTTCCTGCTACCTACTACTGCTCAGCTCGATATTTTTCACACTAAAGGTAAATATCTCCTAATACTGATGTCACTTGATATTTTGGGTAAAATCTGAACTTAGTTTGGACACAGTAAACACAGAAAATCACCATTATGAACACCAATGCCTTTCCTTCAGGCCTCTGACAATCTCCCCAGCTATCTATCACACTCATTTCTATGGTGTGTTAGTTCCAGTGGACACTCATTTTGACTTGATGTCATGATATTCACACCTAGGTGAGAGAAGACCTTTGATGTAATTTTTCCTCCTGAAGCTCTGCAACTCTGTCTTTGTTATGGTTACATAGAGCATAGATAAAGTTTCCATCAATAATCCCTTGAATAATGATAGATTAGTTTGACAAAAACAGCTTTATAGGCTGTTGCTACATATGTCTATTAGTAAAACAATGCATTTTCCTGTTCTTTTATGTGCCTTTTGGCAACATGAATATACAGACAGCATATATCTTTTTTTTTACCTAGGAATTTAATTCTTGGCAAAGGCAGGTTTGTGCACCAATAAATGCTGTCTTTCCTTACAAATTCAGGGCCTCAAACAGATTCATCTAGTAGGAAAAGGAAATGTTTTTCTTCATTCTGTTCTTCTTACACTAGGTATGGTACAGACAGTTGGAATTTTACAGGTATGACAAGGAACAGTAAATAGCTACGTTCAACATTTGTAATATTTGCCACAGATGACAGATACTGAAAATGTATCGTACAATTTTTATACATTGATTGATTGTTTCTGTGAAACAAGTTTTAGGGAGTATCACACAGCATCAGAGAATGATATGGGGTTGGAGGGGACCTCTGGAGATCATCTAGTCCAATCCCCCTGCCAAAGCAAGTCCACCTAGAGCAGGTTGCACAAGAACATGTCCAGGTGGGTTTTGAATGTCTCCAGAGACCTCCCTGGACAGCTCGTAACACCAGAAACTTGCTGCTATTACCAATCCAGAGTACTGGTGAAAACGGCGTCAAAAGATTTAACTCCAACAGGTCTAATATCCACACCCATACTTGCTTCGTGTTTATCTCATACACTAAGCCTGCATTTAGCAAACTTTACTGCATTTTTCACTGACTCTGTCTAACAGAGAGGAGGTTTGTCTTGAATTGCCCTTGTGTTTGGCAAATCAGATGGTCAAGCCTGTAGTGGAGACAGAAGCATCAAGATTCAGAGAACTCTTGAAATAGGAAAGAAGCTATTAACCTTGAAACACAAATATCTTACCAAGGATGGTGTAATGCTTAAAAGGGAACATAATTTTATTGGTAATATATTCTTCCCCTCTCCAAAGTTGTAGCCAAGCAAAACAGAAGAGACAGCAGGTCTTCTCCTCTGAGCACTGGCACAGAGGTATCATCTTGGAAAGCCAAGCTGGGAGAAGAACAATCATCTGTGATATTGAGAGTCTGGCATGTCTCAGGTGCCATTAATCCACACGCACATGCCCCAGCTGCTACACTGGCTGGAAGGGGCTCACCTGTTGCAGAGGGATTGTCTATCCAGTAACTTAGGGAGCTGAAAAAGAATGAGCAGATGTGTCAGCAGGAGCTGGCATCACATTAAGAAACAAATCAGGACCAGAGGTTTTTTACGACTCTGTTGGCTACAGGTTCAGGCCTATAGGAAGGGCTGAGACTTTATGCAGGCTGAAGCATTCTCAGAGATTTATTTTGATTGACACAGGAATCCTGCTAGAAGCGTAGCAGGTTGTTCAGATGGCAACTGAGGGAAGAATGCCTTGTAGAAAACTTTGGTGAGCAAAATAGTATTAAATGTTCATTCTTCAATCTTTTATCGTTACCTAGAAAATCACTGAGCATTTTCAAGTAGCTTCTCAGGTATAGAAAATGGGCACTGGGTATATGGTTAACTGAAAAGTTCTTAGTATGTCTGAAGCTGCAGATACCATAGCCCTTTCATATTATAAATGATGAGTATGCTTATATTGTGGAGCCTTTCACCATTAGTATGATCATATGGCTTAATGAATAGCTACATTATCAGGTGTGATACGCTGTGTCCCTTTGTATATCGTGAAAGTCAGAAGTACCAAACAGCTCTATTTCAGTGACAATATACAGCTTTATCTGAGCCCCAAAGGCAACCATTCAATCGTATGAGACTAGATTTCTAATTTAAACACATCTAAAGATCTTTTGCTACAGATCACAAAAGCCTATACAGTTTTTAGAACAAGACAGAGGCTGTCAGTTTGCCACGTATGAAAGCTCAGTCCACCCAGATCTTGAGTCCTCCGTGCAGCTCTGATCTCCACAGCTGAAGGAAGGCAACTGGAGTGATCAAGGGACCAGCTATCTTATGACAGTAGACAAAAAATCAGAGACTCCTCCATTTGGTGAAGGGAAGGCTGAGGCAGAAATGTGATACAGGCTTACAAAATCTTGAAGCTGGTGGATAAGGTGAATGAAGAACTGTTATTCCTCAAATCCTGCAGTGCTAGAGGAAACTGGGAGAAGAACAATTTAAAACAGATTATCCTAGCAGGGAGTTAACTTTGTGAACTCGATGCCACGGGAGCCTGTGAATGCAGACAGTATCAGCAGGTTCAGAAAGAGATTGGAAAAATTCATGGGTGACAGATCTGTAAATGGTACTAAGAGGATGTACCTGCTAACATTAC
Source organism: Calidris pugnax (assembly GCF_001431845.1). Taxonomy (NCBI): domain Eukaryota; kingdom Metazoa; phylum Chordata; class Aves; order Charadriiformes; family Scolopacidae; genus Calidris; species Calidris pugnax. The sequence goes on from NW_015094509.1 coordinate 12,689,968, forward strand.
TAATCCATGTGCATGCTTGGGAACTCTTCGGGGAATGAACTGCACAAGGAGGCCAAGTTCTCATATTCTTACTAAATAGCGTAGCCTATTGCCACTCTAGAGACAGAATCTGAACCAGACAGACCACCTCTGTTCCAGCAGGGTATTTTTTATGTTTCTAAAGATGATGAAGTAGTACAAAGATCATAAAAGAAGCCATTCTCCTGTCAACAATATGAGACAGTAAGAGAGATTCTGAGTCATGGGTTTTACTAGAACTATTAGTAAAGGAGACCCTTTAAAGACATTGCTAAATAAGGATAATAAGTAAAATTGTGTTTTATTCTTAAAAGCAAAATACCATTATCACTTGAGATTTTAAAATTTTAAGATTTTAAAAGGTTTAAAGACAATTTTCAAGTTAGTGTAATTTGACCTCCCAGTTTGGCTATTTAATGTGATCACGATTTGATGGTAAATGAGAAAAATGTATGTTTCCATCAGCAAGTGTAGAATACCAAGCTTGAAGACAGGCACCTGGACAGGGCAGACAGCAACAGAAAAGCCAACCAAAAGATACAATTATCATAGGTATCAATATAATATTCCTAACAGTTAAGCTGCTACCCAGAGGATCTTTCTGCAGAAGACCGATCACTGCCATATTCTAGAGCCTTTCCTTCGTCACTTGCATTTTTATGGCACCTATATCATGTTAAAACTGGCATATCTTCTTTTTAGTAGGCACAATTCCACCCTAACAGATGGCCATAATGATAGACATGCCAAAGAACCAGTATGTGTATCAAGTTTGATTATTAGGGATGATATTCCTATCCAAGAACGTTTGAGTGGCATTCTGTACCGATCGTCTGAACCTATTGGTATGGGTTGGAACAAATGGTGTTTCGCTAAAGTCAAGGGATGTGTTAACTGCAAAATAGGGAGATGAGAACTATTAATTTAAGGTCTTGGTAAAATAAGGACCACTGCCTCTGAATCACTCACTTCAATCTAGCAAGAATCAGTCATGAAACGAAATTGTTAACTTCTACTGGCTATCTAATGGTATAATTTAGTATTTCTGGTGTATTTCCTAGTAAATAGTTGTTCTTTTTCAAATGACATTGTAGCTGGCCCGCTTAGATCCTACTGCACCACAGACAGTGCAAAAATCTGCTGAAAGGAGAGCTGAATCAGTAGAAAGCTGGAGCAATATGCAAAAGTTTATGAAAGCTGAATTGCCCATCTCCTAGCAGTGACTCCTGTTGTCAGAAGGTATGTTGTGCTCTACCTGGTTTTAACACAGTACAAAACTGTCACATTTTTCATAAGAACTCATTTTAAAATTTAAGACACCTTAAGGACAGCAGAAATTTTTTAGCTGGTTTAAACTGAAATTAGTATGTTGTGAAAAAATTATATTATCAAGGTCCCCACTCTTATTTGTGCCAGAGGCAAATATGAGTGTCATAAAGGGTGTCAAAAAAGGCATCTAGTATTCACATGTTTTCCCTCTTAAAAAAATTACTGTGATGCATAAAGAAAATCCTAGAATCTGAAATCAGGTTTAACTAGAATTTCTGTTAAATATTTGCTTATATTTAGTGGCATTATATTTCTTTTTTAGTTAGTAATGAATAAGATTTTTAATTTTTTTCTTTGATATACATTTTTACCGAAGTACTGCTGAGGCATCAGTATTGATTTCTTTCATACATTTTTACTTTTTACTTTTGTTTTCCATTTTAAGTACACAAGTAAGGGTAATGAAGACTTCAACTAGGTGGATTTCACAAGGTTTGTAAAGCAGAAGTTTGTCCATTGCCTGCATATGTCCATCCATTATTTCCATTGGTTTATCAGGGATCACAGTGGTGTAGCAAAACCAGACATTTACTTGACTGGTCTAGTCGAGATACAAATGCAGGTTTTTTTGGTGAGATAATAGTAATAATGACTTGACCTTTCTTAATGAAAGTCATCAATGCACTTCACAATGCATTGTGAATGCATTAAGCTATAAATTACACTTGTGGAGTCTCTGTGGTACGTTGATTGAGATTAGCAGATTGTTCCCCCAAGTGTTCACTCACTGGCAGGTGTGTAAAGGCACCAGGTAACCCGACCACCACTGTCCTGTTCAAGCCAGCAGTCCAGACCCACGATCTGTGGCTGCTGAACACACATAAGAAGTGTCATTTACAAATCATATAAAAAATGTTGAGCAAAAATGGTTACAAAATCTTCTAATTATTATAAACACAAGTCTTTCAGAAGTCTTTAGAATTAAGATATGTTCACGGGGATTTTATTTCTTTTGAGTTTTTCTTCCTCAGAATAATTTCTATTAATTTTTTTTTTCTTGATTAGTAATAGGAACACAGTTCAGTAAGAGGATTGAAATAACTTAGAGATTGGGCTACTTTGGCAGTGGCAGATTGAAATTGAACTTCACTGCTCCAGCCTGCGCCTTTTGCAGAGGAAAATAAAACCTGCAAGAGTAGTGGTTCCTATTGCTACTTTTACCACCATTTTACTCTAAGGAAACCGAGGGTGATACTAAAACACACCCATGTGCATAAAGGGTTCATTTACTGCCCAGAGCTGCCCAGCTCTGCTGGCTAGTACCGTCCTCTTTCTGGGCTAGGAATGCTTCACTAGAGAGGAGTTCACATCCCTTATTCTCAATTCTCTCTTGGCTTGGCCAAGACCCTTCTTTTTTAGGAGCCTTTCTTTTTTTTTTCTTCAGAGAAGCTTAGATTTTTAGCAAGTCTGTTTCTCTTATGTATTTTCTTCAGTGATAACCACTGTAATGCTTATTGGTTAAATGCAGGTGTGCTGATTTTGTTACAACATCCAGAGAAACCAACGCTGAAACTAGGCAAGAGAGATGCTATTCCATTTTCCAGTACCAAATCTTAAACAGTAAAATACAGCTTTAGGAATAATAATTGGGTGTTATGAGGTAGATTTTTTAAAAAGTACTGTTCTGCCACAAGATTTACAGAATGACTGTTGATGGCAGATGGATTTTTAAAATATATTTAATTTTCAAATACAAGATCAGTTAAATAGAAGCTAGGTCAATCAGATAATTTATCTGATAAGCACCGTTTCTTGTGTAATGGTAATTCTTTAAGACCAATAGTCTTAGGCATCGTTTTTAATCTATTGGAAGTATTATAGTTAGTAATGCCACTGATAGATAAGTATTCAGTATCTGTGCACAGTTTGTAAGATCAACATATCCACTCTCCATGTCTTTACACAGTTAATTTTGTGCTCTGTGTCTTCCTTGTGAAATTACAATTTCCATTTTGATTCACCATAAAATTCAGTTCAAACTTTTCCTACTATTTCATTCTAGAGATCCGGCTGCTTTTATTTAACAGATTGTCCTTTGATCTCAAGGAGACAATTGCTGTTTTACTCCTTTAATGAATCTTGTATTATTATAGGCAAAATGAATATTAGACCAAATGGTAGGAGAAATCCCAGAGGGAAACATGCTTCTCTGTCTGGATCTTGGAAAAGCAGAATAATTCATTTTAGTCAGTGATTATATTCAGTAAACCCGTAGTCCTTGTTCTTATTTACTTTTTTTTTTTTTTTTTACTACTGTGATACAGTACTGCTGTATATGAAATTCAAGGTACTAGTCAGAATTCCTCTGTCAGTTGTGACACAATAGGCAGCTCCTAAGTGTTCCTGAGAAGAGATCATCTGGTAAAGAAGGCAGGAGTAAAACAGGACACTTTATTTATACAGGACACTTTATTTAAGCAGCTAATAGCCATTTCTTACCTGGCCTTTCAAAAGACATCAGTCAGGATCATGTTCTTGTGACTTTTGGACCCTTATTTCCTAGAAGCTGGGAGAGATCAGATTGGAAAGTGACATTTCAGAGAAAAAAAGGAGCAAGGATGTACACACATGGAGAATAGAAAGGAACAGAAGATAGATGTACTTGAAGTTAAAAATTAGTTAAACGTTTGAGAAAGGAGCCAGGAGAATGCAAATGACATGTATTTTAGCAGCACACAAACTGTCCCTTTTCCCTAATATGACACAATGGTAAGTGGCCATAAACCAGCAGATTTATTAATAGCTTTGGTAAGTTTTTGCTTTCTCTTGATTATTTTTCCACCTACGCTATCTACTAGAGACACAGACACAACTCTGGGAACAGTATCATTGGTCACACCACACTGCTGAGCTGAACGTTTAATTTGGAAGTATCTTTGGGCATTATGTCATTCCATAGGAAAATGCATACGCTGCAACTAAGGGCACGTTGTAAGGACATTCTCGGGTCTGTTACTGTTTGCTGCAAGGTGTCATCACAGAAAAAAATGCGGCTCAAAAAGAGGCCATAGTTTGACCAGAGCAATGGCAATTATCTCAGTACAAACTGATTTGATGACCAGGAAGATACTGGTACTTTGGCAGATGTGCAAATGTGAGGTGCTTCACCTACCCAATTTCTGAACCTGTTCTGCATCCAAATCCTGAAGCAACACAAAATATAGGGAAAGGGGAACTTCTGAATCAGCACTAAGGAGTGCAAAAACCATAATATTTATTGGTTTTACGATTATTAAGCAAAACTGAACCATCTCAGAATATGCAACGTTTCTGAGATTTAAATCCTTCATAAAGAGAATTCTAACCCTGGCAATCAAAATGTGGCTGTGACGAATGATAATGTGAGCCACCCAAACTATTTATCTTCTGGATTCAACATGGAATTCTTTCTAATACAGGTAAAATAACTTGCAAACATTTGGTACCTGTGAGCAGAAAAGATAAATATTTTGTCAATTCTTAGTAAAAGGTATTCTTTTATTTTTGGTGGGATAAAAAAGAATTTTATTTCTTTTTCTGCTATGTTTCTTGTAAAGTTATGTTAGAGAGCAAATAGGAGCAATGAACAAAGATTTAAAGTGATGAGCTGTCCCATGCCTGTTTACAAGTCAGGATTTCATTTTACATAGAGTTCTCTGTATCGACTTTTTAAAATTTAAATTAGAAACATGGCCAGCAATGCATGCAAAATGTTCATTCATTGTAGTAAACTACAAAAATATTGCTTTTATGCAATGAGAATGCCATTGTAGAATTTTAAAAGGCATAGAAATAAAAGACTCCGGATTGGAGTGATTTAAACAAACTCACTAGGATATAGTAGATGATTAAAATACAATCTATAATTACATTACACTGGTATCAGGTAAGGATAAAAGCCTATAAATACACTGGGGTCAGGGTAAGCATAAAAAATGAAACAGTTATTTGAATAATCTGAGATCAAGTTGCAGTAATTAAAAATGAATGTATTATTCAAATGAAGGAATTAGGTTACAACACTCCTCATATGAAAATATTATTGTGACAGACTGAAATAAGTTGGAAGCGATTTCGATAAAAAATTGGGGCAAGAAATATAATGATTTACATTGGGGAAAAAGTAGACAATCTGCACGGATGAGAGTATTTGCAACTCTTCCTTCAAATCCCTCGTCAAAACCCATACCTTTCAGCTGGCCTTCGAGAATTATCCGCTACCCCAGCCTCTTCCTGGACTTCACTCTCCCAGATATATAGATCAATCCATTAAAAATTAAAAGTGCTGTAGCTAAGGACTCCACATGCACTCACAAAGGAATTAATGGGATCTGCACCCACTAGCAGGCATATTGTTTAATCTACCCCACACATTGCTGTTTATCCATTTTTATTGCCATTACCCAGGTCATTTCTGTCATTTGTCTCCTGTTCTTTCTTTGTCATCCCCTGTCAGTTTGGAGGCCAAAGTCACATAAGACTGACACAAAATGGTGTTAGTCATGTAAATAGTTGATGGCTACTTGCAGATTAAGCACTTGTTATTATAAATAAAGGGTTTTTTGAAATCTGACCTTTCCATGGCAAACTCCTTAGGGCAGGAACCTGTCTGGAGGTGTCTTGAATACGTAAACCAAGGATATTTAATTATTAATAATAATTAATAATGAAAGAATCTGAAAGCAACTTGGTTTTTTGTTTTTTTTTTCGGGTAATAGCTTTCATATCCTTTATATTAATTAACTTTTACAAATGTGCTTTGAGAGCCAGCTCTGAGTGGCTCCTTGCGATTGCCCATAGCAGAAGGGCAGAGAGCTGCTCTGCAGGTGCAAGCATGCCCACAGCGGATCTGTCTGAAATTCTCCCAGATAAGCAAATAAGAGCACATCCAAAGTTAGAGCAGGATCATTTTTGCCCAGTGACTGCTGCCTGAAATTCTCCTCAAACCTTCCTAGCATCTGCAAAAGTCTATTGAGAAGATCATTTGGCTCACTTAAAATATGCCCAGCTATGCCCTCTCAAATCCTCACTTGATCCTTTTATCATCGCGTAGTACATTTAAGCCTCTCATTCTTACCTGTAAAATCCTTCATACTTCTCTTTTCTAGTTTCTTTTGTCTTCCCCTCAAAATGCTGTGTTTGCTTTGCCCCCAGAAGTGGGTGGTTGTCCATTTTATATCTTTTTATATCTTTTTCTCCTACAATGATTTACGCATTTCTCAAAAGAACTTTCTTCTGGTATTGCCAGCTCTTTTCTTTAAATTCCTAGTCAAATATCGGGTTATCTTGGCACACTTCCATTTACAGAGAACTGGATGTATCTATTAGATATAGATTAGATATCTGAGCTAACATTTAAAAGGCATGCAATTATACATAGAGGACTTTAGGTCACGAAGCTGAATAGTCGTGAATGACCTGTCAAAACCAGCCAAATAAAGCTTTTTTTTTTTTTTATATGAAAAGTTACAACTACAGCTTTCTATTTCCATTTCTCAAGCTTTACTCACTCTTGAGCTGTCTGCGCAGTTAATTCAGCTAATAATAATATGCATAGGTAAATGAGCAATGAGATAAAATGTTAATTCAGATTCAGAGAGATGACTTGTGTAGAACTTCCCTGAATTGATAACTGAAGGATACAAGGCACACAGGGTCTCATATATAGTTCATGCATCTCTGCTAGTGCCATAAAGTAATGCATCCAGAGCAGCTGCAGTGTATCTGTACAACAGACTCTTCAACTTTAAAAATAAGTATGTGTTTAGCTGAATATCATCCCAGCAGACTGATCATAGTGAAGACTTGAGAGAATTTTTGTAATGGCCAGTAAGTCAGACACTTGCACGTGTATACGTATGCTACAGTGTACGCGTTACCTGACTGGCATATAGATTAACAATAATCAGTTAATATTTTATCAGTTTGTATTTAATGAAAACTGAGAATGTGAAGTGGGCTGAAAGCTGAAAGAAAATGAGAAAAGAGAATTAATCAGGAAGAAGATACCAAATGAGAACCCCCTAGCTAAAAAGACTTAAACATACAATAAGAAGCTATACTGAAAGGCATTTTATACTGTTACGTCAAGCAGTATCTCCCAGGACTGGGGAAATAGGTCTAAACTGTCTCTTCTACACATGGGCAATATTTTCCATTATGAAGATAGACACTAAATCCTGTTTCCACTTCCAGGGCATAGAGAGCATTGATTTTTCCGGTGTCTTAATAAAGAAGTATGAAGGGACACTTTTTGAGATAGGATAGTATAGGATCATCTTCTCAGGACCAAGGCACACGTTAAGGGAAAGAGTAATGGAGCATTTTAGCGATTCTGAGTTGCAGATGCAGATGGTTGTCCACGTGAGTGCTAACTTCTAGCAGAACAAAAAGATATGAGACAGTGAAGCATCTCCAGCAGCTTGTGGATACGGTGAGGTTCACTGCTTGTAAACTGGCTAGCGTTCAAGAGACTGTGTTTAGGTCTGAGTTATACGTATGTTAGGCAATGATGAACTGCGTTTTTCCATGGTGCCAGATTGCATTCCGTTTCCATCCCCCAGAGAGATGCTGAGTTGTTCATTATACTTTGTCCTGGTTAAAAAGAAAGAGGGGTAGTAGATAACATTTAGTGTCCAACAGGACTGGTCAGTGAAGCGTGGAGATGGGTCCCTCAGTGTCTGTGTGTGTGTGGGGGGGGGTGTTGATCATGAGAACAGCCTTAACAGCAGGGCAGATTTCCAAGCAGACTGGAAGGCTTGATAGGTAATTGCTGCCAGTTCTTCCGTTCTGCTTCGTAAAAATCTTCTATTCCCAGGAGCATCCCAAACATTTAATAGAACTTTTTCTTTAATCTCTGTGACCTCTTTACTTAGAGTAGCCTCATACCATTCCTCTTAAGATTTTGTGCAGTTCTAAGAAGGGGCCAGCCGGGACACAGGGGTTCATGCCAGCACTGCGGGGCTGGCAGAATTTCACCTCGGTGCGTAATCCCTGCTCCTCCAAAAGCCAGATAGTTCTTCTGGGATCACTGCATGCCTGACATCAAATTTCTTCATTACTCTCACGAGACAGAGATAAAGTGTTCAAAGGTTTCCACAAACTTTTAACGTCACGATTCCCACGTGTTTCAGTGGGAGTCACGCGCCTTGGAATGAATGCTGCTTTTGCTCGGCAACAGAAATATGATGAAGCGGCCGACGCTGGGTAATTTCCCGGCTTAGCCGCATCTTTTCCCTATCCAGTGGCGCAGTGGAGTGATTACGGCAGAAATAAGTGCCCGATGGGTGGTGGGTAAGCAGAGGCGGTTTCGATTAACACCTTTTAGATGGTGAGGGGTGGAGGCAGCTCACCCTGTGCCCAGCTGCAGGAGGGCTGAGGCGGTGGGTCTGGGAGCCAGGCCGCAGGCGCGGGGCAGGCCCAGTCCCCTACCCACCTGGGTGCCAGCCACCCCGCTCACAAACCCACCTTCCTTCCCCATCCAACCCACCCCCAGTCCACCCAGCAGCACAAACGGGCTGGCCCAGGTGCACCATTTACAGCCTGCATTCGTTTTTCTGAAAGTTTTTTGTCTCAGTAGGGGAGGGCCCGGCAGGGCTGCTGGGCTGGGGAGGGTGCCAGGGGCCGTGAGCCACAGGCCGGCAAGGGGCACCCTGCTGCGCCAGGGCACCATTTTAGGCACACAAATGTATGATACTCAGGAAGAGAAGGGAAATACTCCCAAAATACCCGACAAAATATTAAGGTGTATTGTGTGCTTTGCCCATCAATCCGGCAGTTTATTTAAACACAGTCAGTGGTTGCCCCCCGTGAAGGGGGGGGGGGGGGGGGGGCCCCGACGCCCCCACAAGG
>NW_015094509.1:12699154-12878638 GCF_001431845.1 Calidris pugnax
AGGGCAATACCGTGATCCCTCACCACCGCACTCCCTCATGGGAGCCGGAGCATCCGACTCTGTCGCGACAGGAAAAGCGCCGGGGGACCGGCGGGGGTTGGGGGGGGAGAGAGGAGGGGGACGACGACACGATTGTCAGGAGAGCGGCAGGCACGGGAGGCGCGCGTGGAAAGGGCTTAATCAAACTTCCCGACACCTCCCGGCGTTATCAGCCCCGGTGGCGCGATGTGCAGTGTTGTGTAAAATTAAATAAATAATGGCGCCGGTGCCCTGCCGTGTGCGTTTCTCTCTCCCCCCCTCCTCCCCCGCCGCCCGGCGGCACGGCGAGGCGGCAGCGCCATCTGCTGGCGGCGGGGCGGCGCCGCGGCCCGTGGAGGGGCGCTCCCGGCAGGGGCGCTGTGGGGCGGGGCGGGGCGGCCTCGTGTCAGGGAAGGCTCTAGAAGGCCGCTGGGGCCTGAGGGGAGTGGGGGGGATGTGAAAGAAAACACTAAAAATGCCACAAAATGGACTCATTCCTTAGTTAACCCTGCGTGGTGGTTGGGGGTGGCTTGGTGGCTTGGGCTGTTCACGTAAATTCACACAATCCACCGTGTAAGGGATGTAATGGGAGGTGTAACGTGAAATCCATACGCTTGAGAAGTGTTTCTATGGTATTTGGTCTACCTTGTTCTCCTAAAACTCTTCCGCTGTATCAGTCTCATGTTCAGATTTATTTGCATGAAAGGCAGATGGTGATTTTTAAGGAGCTTGAAAAATGAAAAAAAAAAATAATTCTGGTTATTACAAATAATATTTCAGTGGCAAATTCAGCAAACGGCCTGTTGTGTTGCAGCCACGCAGAATTGCGAATTCCTGCTCAGTCTCTTCCAGTTGTTTCTGATTTTTGTATTTTTTTGACAATGTTTTAAAAGAAGTCATTGTAGCCCAACTCCTTAAAACTGTGATCCTTTTAACTTCATAACATAAGTTAGCATTATCATGCTAAGGATCTCAACCTACCAAGTTACTTAAAGTTTGTACTTTTTAAATAATTTATATGATGAGTTTTAACTACAGTGGTCTGAAACTGAAACGTGCTTTTCATCAACATGTCTTACTGTGTAACAAAAATTGTTCTTCACAACAGTAAAAAACCCCCATATTTTCTTACACGTTTTTTGTATCCATACAGCTTATGGTTCATTTTTCCTTCCATTTCACCCTTGGGATACTTTTGTATCCCAGTACTGTGGATACAAACTGGGGTGTGGAGACCTGGTTCAGCCAACATAGTATGCATAATTTTATACATGTAGAATCACTTTAGTTTACAAGCATAATTGTCTTGAGTAGCATGTATCTTAAACAATTAAGTCCATAGGTCCCAAACCATCTCGAGGTTTGATTTCTTTTTTTAATTCTGAGGAATGGGGTGAGTGATGTTCTTCAGGCAACGCTGGCAGTAACGCTGGGTCAGACAAAGGAGCTGCGAGGTAGAGAAAGATTATCACCGAAGGAAATGAGACTGCTTCTGCGAGCATGAGGGAGAGGATCATCCTTTAATTTCCTGCATTTCAATACAATTAGCAGGTCAACAATCAATTAACAGGAGGAACCTTCCTCTTTTTCTTTTAGATCTCCATTCTCCTCCCAATGATGGCCTAAAATGTGTTCTGTACGCATGAAAATCCTCACTTCAGTGAAATAGATCATTTTAGCCTGAATCTGGGAAGTCAATGAGAAATCAAGTTGCATTTAAAGCATCTGTGCATTTTGTGCAGATATTTCTGAAGAGGTAAACTAATTGTAGGTCTCTGGTCACCGCCTTGCGTTTAGAACAGTGGGTGGCTGAGAGTGCAGATTGCAGAAATACTTGGTCAAGTGCATTGCTCTAAATCATAGCGCAATTCTCTGTTAAATTCAATTTTTAATGCAGACACATCTTGAGGGGCTGCCGTTCTCTGCACGGTATCAGTTCTCCTGTTTTCTCCCCCTCATACTTGAATATTTTAGGCGTTTAACAAAGTGATTCCTCCTTCAGGGGGTATCAGCTTTAGAGTATGTGGATTTGTTAATTTTGAACTTTGTCTAAACTCTACCACCTCTCTCAGGACTAATGCTGAAAATAAGAGCATGTACATTCACTTAATTTTCAGGAAGTCCCTCAACGAGATAGGCAAAATGCTCTTACGGGTGACCCTGTAGAGGTCCACGGAGTCTGCAGAATCCCTCAGACCCCGGCAGATCCTCCCCTGGGGAGCCAGCACGCTTTAACTGGCTCCCCATTGAAGCGGCTGTAAGAAGTGAATGCATAAGAAAGGAAGGTAATGAAAACTGACAAGTTGAAAAGAAATTGAGAGTTTAATCTGCAAAGTTGTGCTTGAGGGGGCTTCCATCATGATATTCCTATGGAGTAGCAAAAAGAGGAAAAAATTAAGAAACAGCAGAGTATGATGAACTTACATAACTTTTTCTTGCACCAGGCGGTATTTATTAATTTCTTTTCTGCCGCTTTACAGCACCTCTTTGCCTCTCAAGAAGAGAAAATGAAGTGCACGAAACCTGGCAATCATAATGAACATGTGAAATGCTCACAGATTATTTATAAGCATGCAAGTTATGTAGTTGTTGGAGATTCTCTCCCTTCTGCTCCTGCTTGGTGATGAAGAATGGTATTTTAATAGGCAGATGGTAAAGACAATTACAGTTTGGGGCTCAGCTGGGAGTTACATCAGTTTATTGCAAATTATTAGTTGATAAATGCTTTTGTTTACAAGCAAAGTCTTAAGCAGCTTTGTAATCAGTTTATCAGCTGCAGCCTGAATTTTGACAGCTTGCCTTTGGGTATACAGTCACTTCTTTCCTGGCCATTTAGAAATCATGCTGACCAGGCAGGCAGAGTGGCAGCTCCTGTGCACCTGTATGATGCTCAGGAAACTGGTATTTCTTATTAAGCCTGTTTTGGAAGAAATCATCAAGTACAGAATCCTCTTTAATTGCTAATCCATGTTAGTGTGTACAGAAAGAGTCTTAGCTATTTGCTCATTCATAATCTTTTTTTATTTCAATTGTGGCCAGAAGTAGCTGAATCTTGCTGTTACCATTACAGGATTTGCTTTCTGCTGTTAACAGTCTTTCTTATTAGATGACCTAAGGGGTAGTCTGGCAGTGGTTTACAGTGCTTGTTTACAGTCCTTGTTTACTTTGGACATTGTATATAGCTGGGAAGGTGGAGATGCTTCCTGATCCTCACGAGTTTTCAGTCCATTTCACTTCTAGTTTCTACTTCAAAAAGCATGACTATGATACCTGTTTTTTAACATATCTGGAGGAAATCTAGGGGTTTGCTGTGGGGTTTGTGTGGGTGTGGTGTAGTGTGTTTTGTTTTGTTTTTTTTTTTAAATGAGGTACCTTTTAAATAGAAAAGACTGGGGTTATTGTAGCTTATTGTAGCTTCTATGGCATTTACATTTGAGAACATACTAACATGCAAATCTACTTTTAATGCCTTTTACTTAGCTGTTCGTTTCCTGAGAGAGCCGCTGATTTGTCACAGTCTTGTTTCCACTGCAGCCAATGTGAAGTGTTCCAATGGCTTCAGTGGGAGGAAGATTTTTTTTAAATCAAGAAGTGCTGCTTTGCTTCCATGGTTGTTTTAGCTGAGGTAAACTAGTTTCTGAACTTCACCCTGGGAGCTGAACGTTAGCGCGAGGAAAGGTCCAAGACAGCTAGCAACAATAGCAACTGTTTCCTCAGGGTTACAGCGCACACAACTGAACGCTCCAGCTTCTCTTCCTTATAAAAGGTGGCTTTTGTTTCAGGCACAGCCTTGAGCTTTTTCTGGAGCATGGCCCCTGTATTGAATAAGCAACCAGGTCTCATAGCCAATATTTGTTTCTTACTTCAGTTTTGCCATTCTATAACTTCCCCATTTGTCCTTCTATTTAATGTGTTTATTTCCTTTACAAATACAACCTATCAATCCAGCTCCCTCTATATAATCCTTCCTCCCGCTCAGGTACCTTTGCCATTCACTCTACATTCGCCCAGGGGCAAGAAAGGAGCCCTACAGCAGCAGGTGCAAGACAGCAGAAAATCCATTGATAAGATGTAGCGTACTCTGCTTTCTCTCTAAGAAAGAGGTGCCATTAAAGCCTATCTATTGTCTCATTTAATCACCTCCTTTTTTCATACACTCCAGTCGCACAAAATAACTCTGAAAAGACAATCCACAGGCATGATTGTGTTTGTAAGGCTACGAAAAGGTCACCTTACAGCTGTGCTGTTAGGGAAGCGGGGATTGTAGGAATGTGTGTATCCAAAGCCCTGCTCCAGAGTAGTTGGTTTTAGCGGCCCATTTTCTCTCTCTCTGAAACTTGGTGCATCCACAAAAGCTGGGGGCAGCACTGGGGGTCACCTGGGAATGTCTCCTGGGAAGGTCTTTGGAGAGTGCCCGTTCCCTGATCCTGTAAAACGTAGAAGGGTAGATGAGTTTGCTGCGACAGTAAGTCCTAGCTCTTCGGGAGCTAGTGGTGATGGGAGCGCAAAGTGGGCAATGTCAGCAAGGGTTTATCGTTTTTTTTCAAGCTGTTTATCATTTCCTTTCTGAAGGATTAGTAAATTCTGAAATAACACTCAAGTGAGGCCCAATTCAAATGTAAAAAAGGTGTAGCACTCAATTCAAAACAGGAATTTGGAAAGAAAAGGGGAAAAAAATGGAAGAAATTGCTAAACTTGTGAAAGAGCTCCTTTGACTTCCTTGTTTGCGTTTATGCTGAATTAAGGAAATATAACAGGTTTAGCATTTGTGGCAGGCTTTAATTTCAACCTCTGAGCAGCAGACTTAACTTCTTGTGATGTGGGAGGATATTACAGTTTTCAGCTTCATTCCGTAAGTATTGCCATTTGTGCCAAACATTTAATAGTTTTACGCTGTGGACTGTCGTCCACCAGGAACTGATATCACCTAAGACTTTTTAGAGCCATCTAATAGAAAGATATGTATTCACTCTGATTAGCCCAGGATTTGAACGAGGGTCCCAGAAGAGATATATAAGCCTCTTAAATGCATAGAACTTCTAAGGATATGGGTTTAACTGTCTCCCCCTGTGGTAAATAAGCTGTGACAGCTCTATCAGGGGGGAAAATGGCAAATAAAAATACCACATTATTTTCCTGTGAATATTTTCAGAGCACTAATCTATTTTGCCTCTCTACCTAATAGAGCTCTGTTGAGTGTTACACCCGGCCATTTAATTGGGGAAAACACATAGAAATCCTGAAACTAACAAAAAGCAGGCAGACAACAGTGGAAAAAAAATAAGAGGTGCAATCTAAGAGTTTGTTATACTCTTTGCTCTTCAGAAACAATGTGCTTTGGTTGGGGTTCAGCTAATCAAGGTTTTTGCAGGATTAATTGAAGAGCTGCTGCAATACAGATCGCGATGTTGGCAATAGTGGTGCTGCAGCAGGGGAAAGACCTACCCTGGCACTGACACAGAGATGCCAGCTCTGGGAGTTCACTCCTCTAGGACTGGCGAGTTCTTTTTCTCGTCAGCAGCTATATAACACCTGACAGTTTTAACTGTAAAATCATCTACTCGGACAAAACCACTGTTGGCTGCCAGCATATGACTAAGCTGAAGTCAGGCCCAAAGCTCAGGTTGACTCAGGTGCAGGAGTAAGAGCTAGATTCTGAAGGAGTATTTTTCTTCCCTGTTTCTGGTCAGGCATTTTATATCTCAAAATGAAGGGATTTTAAAGCCAGCCTTCATCAGTTTGGCTAGTGCCTTTAAGCTGAGCATTCTTCTGTTGTTTTGTTCTGAAAAATATCGTTGCAGTTCCTTTATTTTGCAGTTTGTTCAGTGAGTGAAAAATGAATCAGGCTCCATATTTTATGCTGAACATAAAGGTAATAGTAGAAGTGGCAACAGAACTGGTTTGTCCACTGTATTGATCTAATTTTATAGAGTATAATAGATTTGACATTTTTTGCAGTCAGTACACTGCAGGCTTATAATATGCAATGGTTTATTTAAAATTAAAGGTCAAATATCTTTTGGCAATCTCCTTTGATCAGTAAACAAGGAAAAATGATAGAAGATGCTAGGGAATCATCTCATTAATCTTAATGTAGCATTAGAACTATTTTTTGTGAGAGTTTGAGAAATCTGAATTTGCCGGGGTGATATTTGAGACACTTCACAGAGAGATGGTTGGAACCCTGGCATTAAAATATATGAATAGCAAAAATGCTGTGCAAAGTGTATATTTTTTGTACGCATGTGAAAAATGCAAAGAATTATTTAGCAACTGGAAGGACTGTTCACAAAATGCTTTTGATTTATTGCTGTATATACCACAGATCCATATCACTTATTCCAACATTATTTTATTCAAAAACTTGTATGAACCATGAGTTGGCATGTTGTAGAATACTGAAAAGGCATTAATCAACCTAAATAAACAAGTACATAGATCTATCTAACAACTATGAAGTAGTTAATAAATTTTTAGCAATTTTATTATAGAAAAAAGGTCTAAAAGAGTAGTGCTTAATTATCTGGACTCCTCTGTGCTGGGCTCTCTTTTGATTGTATTAATGAAGCAGCTGGCCCATTGTTTCTCTTTAATTCCTCTATTGTTTTAAGAATATGTCACAGCTCTTTATTCTTTTATCAGGTGCTGTGCAGGAGGATCCACACAATACCTCATATTCCTACTGTATTTGCCAATGCACAAAGAAACCTCCAAAGCATTTTTCAAAGAAGGGGCACACATAATTTATAAGTTCTGTTCCTTGTACCACTCTACTGTCAAAAATTTCAACAGTATTGGATTTGAATTAATTATAATTTTTTATTAAACAATGTGTCTACATATAGATATATGTACTTTGTTCATGTCAAAAATTAGAGATCTGCCCGGTAACTTGTGCCACACTGAAATGGCATTCATTATGCTGAGTCGTCACAACCCCATGGGTGAGAAGCAGAAGGAACCCAAATATGAAGATCCCATCCTATTGTGATGTGCAAATTCTCCTTAAATGCTTAACCTGTGCAACAAAGGAGAGAAGATAATAAATTAACTCCAGCCCCCATTACCGTTACTAAAAAGCATCATTTTTTACAAATTGGAATATTTCATTGAGAGAACGTTTAATTCAGTGGACGGTGCCTGGAAGTCGCTAAGAGTAACAGTCTGTTGTTTAAATAAATTCTGATAGTCTTTTGACCCTTCTTGCAAAAAGATGTGTGTACAGGAAATGGGCTATTATGTTGTTGCAGCAATACAATCAAATCCAGTAAGCACAAATTTTACTATACAAAAGTAGTACTTCTGAATTAACGGGCACTGAAAATTGGTTTTAATAGAAATTGCATTGACTTCCTAAATTTCTATGAATGATATATTCCATTTCTGGGTCAAAAAAACTAGATTCAAATGGTTCAGCAAGGAAAATTAACTGATACTAAAGACAGGAAAACTGGCATTGCCTTTGAATATAAGTTTATATTGTCATTACGCCTCTTCATCTGTGAAAAAAATAGCTGCACTTCCTTCCATGAAACATCTGTACTCAATGGAAATGTTGTTTTTAGCTACTTGCTTTCTAAAGTCACTTTTCCTAAAGCAACAGTATGAATCAAGAGGCTTTATGGTTCCACCCGTTATGAAGCTCTTTTCTCCCAGTGGAGTTAATATGGTAATCTGTTCTTAAATATATTTTTTTTTCAGGCTGTGGCCCACAGACCCCAAATGATCACTCCTTAAGCTCTGCAAAACATAAGCAGGAAAAAAAGAAGCCCACCATTGGAAGGCTTACTGTGCTGGGGTTTGTGTCCTCCTTGGGACTGGTGTAGGGTAGCATCAGAACAGATGAAGGGCCATAGATTTAGTTAAATGTTCAGAGCAAATAGATGCTTCCAAATCGAATAATTGAGGTTGCTTTGTTTAAAAATAAATAATCCAAGTGTAGAAGGGCTATTTAAAAAACAGAAAAGCAAGTTTCTCTTGTATTTTGGATGTCTGTCCTACATGAAATAAAGTTGAGTATTAGCATGCATATCTATCACCACAGTAGTCCTTATTCTGAATACAGAAGATAGAGCATAACTGCATCTAAATATGATTTAATTGGTTCAATTTACTATATATTTTTTATACCAAGTGTGGTTCCATATCTTGATGAGCCCAGATGTAGTTGCGCTTGTGGTTTACAGCATCCCATTGCTTGCATTTTATTATTTTTACAAAGCAAATGCCTATCAATCATAGAGATAAATTAGAAAAAATTGTGCAAACATGACACATCGCTAAGATTTTTTCCAGCATGCTATGTAATTATTAACCTGATTTTTGCCATTGAATGAAGCCATGAATTACAGATAGCATGGATGAAGTTAAATGCTTTTATATTAGATACATTTTGCTTATACAGTATTCTATAGGTATGGCCATACAATATAATTGAAGCTTTGTCAGCTCTGTAGCCTAGCAACAGATAATACTGTTAGGTTACTGAATTGCTCCTGGTTGACAAGTAGGGAGTATTTTTGTGTTTATCATGTTTGCTAATGATGGGATCCTTTCCAAAAGGCTTGTCTTAATCTTAATTAGAGTTTATCAGCAGAGGTCTGCATGACATTGTGCAGACACTGATTTCATAAATAATAAAAAGTGCAAGTGAAAAATTTGGCAGGAGAAGAAGATATTTAAGACCACTGATTCTTGTAAGAGCAGCATGAATTTCCAAAATGTAATCAAGTTTGAACTGTGACTCTATTCTTTATTATCGAAACTTGCAGTACACTCCACTGCAGTTTTGACAGCAATTATGAGTATGATTTATAAGCTTCCTGTTAGGAACCAGATCTGTTTGCACAAGAATCTTGATCATAAACATTACAAAGAACAGTAAGTCCACAGTTTTTCTGGGACATCAAGACCTTACTTTTTCCTTTGCACAGAAAGTTGGTTTGTTGGGTTTCTTTTTATTTAAGAGTGTTGGGATTTTTTCAAGCAGCAAAAATGTTTGCAGTGGAAGATGCAGACAAAGACGAGAATCCTGAAATAACCTTTCCATTTGGTGGAAACTCTGAAGGTATCAGATAGCTGCTTCAGTGGCTGATGTCATTTGATAAAGAGCTCATGCCAATGCAATTGGAATGTAATTTTTTGCTCTAGTTTGCACAACACGATATTCTCTAACTTTCTCAACTTTCTGTGATTAAATGAGCATTTCTAATTCCTTGCAAAGTGAACTAGAAAAAGAGTTCAAATAAATATGCAGGGTTTACAGATATTTTTATTCTCCTCTTCTGCTTGACATGTGTGTTTTATATATCATAATTTTTTTTTTGTTTAATCATAGATATAAACAATATATTTCAGGCACCAGAAGCTCATTTTCAATTTCAGAGAGTCAGGACTAGACTTAGAGAAAACATCTTTCCGATGTCACAGTCTTCCAGTCTTCCAGAGACTTTCCTTCTGCACTGGAACAAGAATTAGACTTTTCTCATCCCACCACATAAAACCAGTAAGACCCTTTTCAGTAAAGTGGATGAGCAGTCTACTCATTACAGCTGAGAAGAGGGCCAAAATCGCCAGCCCACCATTGTCTTGCCTTTTAACCAAATAGTATAACCATGACTTCGTTTCTGAGGCTCTGTCAGTCACTCATCCTTATTAGAGCTTAACTGTATGTCTTTCCTTCTTCTGATGGCTGCGTCTGTCTTAGGACTGAGAAACTTGGCCTGGTAAAGCTTTGGTAGAACCATTTCACTCCCATAAGCTTTTTCTGACAGAAGGAACAGCTGGTTAAATTTTTTCTAGCCAGCTTAGTCAAAACTTCATTTCATGTAAATAACAGACAGGTACATTCCCTTATGAAATCTTCATGTCTTGCAAATGCTTGCAGCAAACATCTTCCTAATCATAAGAATCATCATAAGAAGAACAGGGAACTGCTGGAGAGGGTACAGCAAAGGGCCACAAAGATGATTAAGGGCCTGGAGCATCTCTCCTACCAGGAGAGGCTGAGAGACTTGGTCTTTTTAGTCTTGAAAAGAGAAGACCTAGGGGGGATCTAATCAATGCTTACAAATACTTAAAGGGGGGGTACCAGGAGGATGGGGCTGGCCTTTTTTCAGTGGCGTCCAGTGACAGGTCAAGAGGAAATGGGCACAAACTTGAGTATAAGAAGTTCCACCTAAACGTGAGGAGGAACTTCTTTACTGTGAGAGTGGTAGAGCACTGGAACAGGCTGCCCAGAGAGGTGGTGGAGTCTCCTTCTTTGGAAACATTCAAAACCCACCTGGACAAGTTCCTGTGCAACCTGCCATAGGTAGGCCCAGTCTGGCAGGGGGTTTGGACTAAGTGATCTCCAGAGGTCCCTTCCAACCCCATATGTTTCTATGATTCTGTGATTCCTGTCTCCTCTGTTGCCACCAGTTCTTGGGAAAGACTATTTAGAGACATTCTTATTATCTTTTTGAAAGTCTGTCATTAATGCTGCCCTTTGCTTTACGAAAAGATGTTGTGCTCATGAGAAATTACTGTGTGTACGTCAGTCGTGTCTTAGCTTCTAGAAATGCTTGTGGGAAGCAAGAACTTCTTTCCTGTTTTGTAACCACTACCTGTAAGGAAGCCCTGATCCCTGACAAGGGTGTCTTGAAAGTGTAATAATTCATGTGATAGTCATGATTGGAACTTCCTATTAAATTTGGAAACCTCTGCCAGGTTCTCCTCATTCCATTTTCCTGTCCTGTGCAGTAGAAGGCTCCAGAAGGCTTCTCTTCCACTGTTTTCCCGCTGTGCACGAAGGCCAGTGTACTTGCATTCACTGCATTAAGGGGAATAGAGTTATTTGCATCTCTCAGAACAGCAGCTATTGCCTGACCCTGTGCAACCAGGCACAGAAGGGGACAAGTGGAGATTGTGCTGTGTCCTGTCCCTGTGGGTGAATGTTGCTGCAGAGGTGGTGTACTGCCTTTCCAGTAGCTGGACGCATGCAGCATTTGGGAGTTCATCTGGGGATTTAACTTAACGTGATACCATGTACTGATGGGAACATGGACATACATGTCACGATCCCTCATTTTCTATAGAGTGGGATGAAAGAAAACAAAATAACTGTGTAATTCTTGGATCAGCATCCTGCTGGGCTGATAGTTTGCATGCAAATGCAGGAGTGGATTAAACTTCTGTAGTTGTGGTTTCCTTTAAAAAGCCAAGCGAGAGATTGTTGTGGTTCCAGAGCGGTGGCACGTCCCTCTGGGCTGTGCCGGCTGTAGGTGTGACAGTCTCCAGGAGCTGGGTGGCGCAGGCTGCCGAGGTCACTGCTCCCTTCAGCTGTCCGAGTCTAATCTGCTGCTGGACATGAGTCAACACCCTGAGGAGCTCTAACACCAGGAGACTGAGTCAGCCTTTTAGCCCATCCAGACCGATTGCAGCTGGAGACCCAGTAATCAACTGCGATTTCTTATTTTGTTCCCTCCCAAGGGTACAGCGTGTCAAGATGTTTGCTGGGGTAGAGGAAGTCTCAGTTGGTTCTTCTGCAGTGACTCATTTTTATATTATTAAGAAATCGAGTGAATAATACAGCCCAGGAAGAGCTCTTGTTCTAGATTAAAGTATACTAAAACATGTTGGTTGATTATTGCACCTTTTGTATATGAATAAAATAGAAGTGCATGTTAATAATGAAAACCTTGTTCCTTCCAGAAAGTGAGCTGTGTGGTGTTCGCAGTAAGAGGACCCAGTTCCAGGTTCTCAAATTGCTTTGTGTGTCATGTACTTTTACCTACGAGACTAACTAAATATGCTTTAGGAATTTAGCCTGGTTCTTTCATGAACAGGTTTTACACCTCTTTAACTCTGAAAGCTTCTTTATGTTTACTCCTGACTTATAGCAGGCAGTAAATCAGACCGTGCTTTTCAAATGTTTGAATTTCTGCTTGGGCATTAGGATTCTGCATTTGTAGATGTTTAGGGTACTATCTTCACATTTCATCATCATATTCTTAGAGGAAATTACTCAGATTTATACCGTTTAACACCGTAGTTTTGGAGGGTAGTAAACCTTAATAAACTTTGGTCCTGTTACGGTAAATTGTTTGTAAACTTTTGAGCCACCTTCAACTGCTGTATTACCGAAGGGTAAATACAAAGACAATTTTCTGCTTTGAAACTTTTACACCACTTTGAGGTCTGGAAGCTTAGCTTTATTTTTCCACTGAAACACATTGTCACTGATGCTGTTTTGTTTGCTCATCTTTGAAAGCTAATAGACTGGTTTAATTAATTGTCCAAGATTTCTCTAAAACAATGTCCTAATTCTTCCATTTAGCTGTGGCATATCATACACTGTTGTTATCTCCTCTACCAGATTTTTGCAACAAGTTGTTTTAAAACTATAATCTCTTTGAGGGGAAAAAAATGAAGTGCAGTTGAAAAGGCAGTTATGCCGAAAGATAAACACAGCAATATTACTTATCAAAACGAGTAGAGTTTTTGCTTGCCTAATGAATACAACATATAGCTTTTTCTATATATACAAAACCTGAGGAAAAAAAAAGCTTTATAACATATAAAGTATGCAACATTATTTCAGGCATAACTGCATTGGATATGTATCTAGGCCTGAGAGTGTAGATAACACAATATAAGTGCTTTGCCTGTCTAAACATGTTAAATAAATGAGCATTCACTATCGCATTCAAATACATTAGTAGATGTACTCGCATAGTTAATTTTCTTTTTAATGCACTACACGTGACATTTGCAGCACAGAGCTATAGTGTATCTTACTGTTTGATGAAAGTTCTTCCACCTCCCCCCCCCTTTTAAACAAACCTTTATTTGAATAAGCCTTTATGAAACAGATCTTTGGCATATCTTCTTTTCAGGAAGTTCAGTCAGTGTAAGCAGAGATAAAGCAGTCATGTTACGAAGAATATTACATAAGGGAAGATTTTTCAGAGAAAGAGGGTGGCAAACATAAGGGAGGGGAAGAACGCCCTTAAGAGGAAATCTGATTTCTTTCTTGCAGCTGTTTGGCTTTATTGTGCTGTGATTTGGTATTCAAAATAAAACAAACTTGGAGTTAAGAAAAAATATACAGGAAGTTTGGTGAAAAGTAATGAATAGAAAAGTGCCGTGTAAAATATTTTCACCTATATTTTGATTTTCATAGTGCTGGCTTTTTCGGAGACAAAATGAAAAATTAAAATGAATATTCATGCTGCAAATAATTAGGAAAAGTATCTCTGAAGTGTTATTCTTCTACACTGAACATTCCTACATTCCTGCATTCCTATTCTTCTACACTGAACATTCATAGGAGGAGGATGGCAAAGAGAAAATTATTTGCCTCTTTACCTTGAACAAACCATCAAAACGTGAAAAAGAGTGGCAAGATACGGCACTGATGTTTTAAGTTCTGGAATCTGATATCATCAATTAAATCTTTCTCCTTTTATGTTTCCTGTAGGAGGGCAGCTTTGGTGTACCACGACCAAGGCCATCTCAGAGGGTGAAGAGCTGATTGCCTTTGTTGTAGATTTTGACTCAAGGCTGCAAGCTGCTAGTCAGATGACTCTCACAGAAGGGATGTATCCCGCACGCCTGCTGGACTCAATACAATTGCTCCCTCAACAAGCTGCAATGGCATCTATTTTGCCTACGGCTATTGTGAACAGTAAGTGATGAATACTATTCTCTGGCATTTATTTTTTTTTTTTAAACAGCAGTACTTTAAGGCACACACAAAGAGCTAATACAGCGATAGTGAATTCCAGACCACAGAAACCACACGACTTAAAAACCACAGCTCAAAATCTGCTTTTGTTCCCCCCTGATCCATCTCCATCTCAGATGAACTCGCAGACATCAGAGGAGAAGAGCGGTCTGGCAGCTGGGCTCTGCAAAAGCCTCACGGAGTACCTGACGTGCCCTCGTGTGGAGGTTCTGTGATCTGCTCCCACAGGCAGCAGGATCAGAAACTGTTAAAGTAGATCAGCCGGGCCTGTTAGCTCACAAAGTCCAGCCGCTGATGCTCAAGTAAGCTTGTTGCTTACAGCTGCAGCTTCTGGTAATGATTCGTGATAGTCAATGGAAAGAAAGAACACATCTCTTCAGAAGCCCCTAAAATGGACCACCCAGTTACCACACTTCGGGCAGACCAGGGTTTATAGCCAACAGCTGCAAGGGAGCCACCAGGGAGTTTCCTGGTATAAAGGGCCACTGCTTACTCACAGCTTGTTTCACCCAAGGATGTATTTTTGTGCAAAATCTCCATGAGGGCCAACTATTGGCCAAAGCCAAGTAGTCAAATTTCTACAGATTCAAATTTCTGGAAACACCTTTGCTGCCAACGCTGCCTTTTGCAGAGCCCTGGAAAACTGCACTGATCATCACTACTTCTGCTGCTAAGAGGGGTCCAAATTTACAGTACATTAGCTTTTGCTACATGGGTTTAGCAGCAACTTGGAGTAACCTCTGCACTCTTAACTCCAGGAGGCTGCTAACATTAACAAATCTCACTGTCCAGAACCTCTGCCCTCCCCCACTGCTCCAATTCTGACTCTGACCAGATGGGGATGTTTCCATATTTACTGAGTTCGTAAAATTCGGTTTTTTCAGTAAAGTCTCGAGCCAAATGTGAATCCAGTAATATGCTGAATACACCTCTGGATTCGTAGTGAGACAGCTCTTAACCATTCTTTTGCTAGATCTCTGAAAAAAAAACAGTTTCTAGAAAAATTAAGTGTTGTAGGGTTTTTTTCTCCCTAACATTTTTTCATTTGAAAAATCAAAATTCAAATGTCATCTTGGCTCATTTAGCTTGAACTTGAATGTTTCATTTCCTGAGTTGGTCCATTGAAATATTTGGAAACTATCCATTGAAACAAATTGAAATATTTTGCTTCTGAAGAATTAGAATACTCACTTCAAGTGGCTTTTATCTATTTTGCATCACTTTAGGGGAGTAATAGTTTCAGATCCCATCCCTATACGTTGTTCTCCCTGGAATCCCATCCTCTCACCATGCAAAACTCCTCAAATGCATTTCCTCTGCATGGCATGTAATGGGAGTTATATATTGACCATGCATAACTGGAGCTACAGACTGTCCTGGCCATCTAGCCCATAGGAAACAAAGATGTCTGGAAGTAAAATCATAAAGATAATAAGAAAGTTCAATTCGTTGCTGGAATGCAGTCAAATGAATTCAAATTAGACATGTCTCCCATATCAAAATTTCCTGTTACTACTTGTGGACTTTCTCTTCTGTGGAAACCTTAATGGTTTGACTTTTTTAAAGCATTTGAAGCCAATAACAAATGCTGAAATGTCAGCTTTCGCATGAGATGGACATTTCAAATGATGCAAGCTGTCTCAGTAATGTTTTAATAGTGGCATATACTGCAATACTAACTGTGCAATTAAACGTCTGTGTCTTAAATTCATGCACAATTATTCAGTGGGAAAGGGAAAATAGAAACTGGTATTGGTGAAAATATTTTATGCAAATTCATGAGCACAAAAATAGACAATCATTAGCAATGCAGTCAGAGAGGCAAACTAAATGATATACATTTTGGCTGTATTTGTAGATATTTAACAAAGACAAGACCCATTTCCGTGTGTTGGAGTGTTCACGTTTGTTCACCCAAAAGAATTGGAACAGAGCAGTTGTCCTGTATACATCAATATCTGAAATTAAACATAAATTGTCATGAATGATAATGAATTACATCATCAGATACACGTCATATTTTCAGAGCCGCCAGCCATTCTTCAAGACTAAATTAATTACAATCACTAGCAGCTTTTTGCATTTTGAAGTCAGTGGAAGTTTTAATGTTGACCAAGATGTGTTTTGATGTTGACTGCAATTGCTCATTCTCTGATGCTGGGGCCAGCTGGCACAGTCTGGCTGCACTCAAAATTTTATCCTCTCTTAGTCTCAAAAACAGACAAGAAGTGTCCAAACTAGTTGCAGGGAATGATCCTAGGCCTGTGGTAACTCCTGAACTGTACGCAGGAAGGGGGAAGGTGTTAATTGACTTAAGCAAAAAGTGTGGAAGGGATCATTCTTGTGATTTAAACAAGAAGTTCCAGTGCTCTAATCTGGACCCTGTAGCTTTAAATTTAGCAGGACTGGGGTTTTTTCCTTGTTCTTAGTGATAGGGTGACAAGCTCAGCTTTCAGAAAGATCAAACAGGTCTTTTGTCCTTCGAGACAGATGCACAACATGTTCTGTGTAGGTATCCTTCTGACAGGATGTTAACGACCACACATCTCTCTGCTTTGTGTAAATGCACAGTATTCATTATTACTCTTCACATGAGTGAAGTATGTAGCCTTCAGTACATGATCAAAATATCTACTCCCTCTGCTGCTGGGAAGCACTCTGTGCAACCTGGGCATTGTCTGCCCCTCAGAGAGGATGATGACACTTGGGGATAGAAGACAATGAAAAATTGCATTATTCTTAGCAAATATCCCTCTTGCATAGTGAAGAGTGGAACAGCAACAATTTACCAAAACACAAGAGGAAAAAAGTACATCAGAAATTTTAACTTCTGATGTTAATAACAACAGGAACCCAGGAAATAAATGTGCTGCTTAATATATTACAGTCAACACTGTAGGATTTTAAGGAAACATAATCCAGTCTGGCCTCCTGGGTGTCAGAGCAACAGGATTTTACAGTAATAACTGCACAAGAATTCTGAAAATACACATTCTTCAGAATAATCTGAAGTTAGCACTCAAAAATTCCAAAATCCAATGCTGGAAAGACCTGTGCACACAGGAAAAAAAAACCAAACAAACAAACAATTGAAAGATGTAGTGATAGTAGTAGTAGTGATAGATAGTTCTTGATTTACTACTGCATATTCATGACAAACAATTAATTTCATTTCATTTTTAAGTAATTACATGCCAAAAACTTCTAGTTGGTTTTTTTTTTTTTTATATAGTAACTGTTTTTAAAATCTCCTTTTGAAAGAAACAGCTGTCTCTCACATCCAGTCTCTTACATGCAAGTGACATTTTAATAAACCCATGACTCTGTTTTCAGTATTTTATTAAATAAGCATGCATTTAATGGGGAAATGAGGGGAATTAATCCAGCTGTGTTAATTGGTTGGCACTGAGTGCACCGTGGCTAACATGCACCTGGTTATATTTGCTTGTAGAGGACATATTCCCTTGCAAATCCTGTGGCATTTGGTATCGAAGCGAGCGGAACCTGCAGGCCCATCTCATGTACTACTGCAGTGGGAGGCAACGAGAGGGGCCTCAGCTGCCAGAGGAGAATGAAGATAGTGCTCAGCAGATATCCAGTGTCTGCCCCTTTCCGCAGTGCACCAAAAGTTTTTCTAACGCAAGAGCTCTGGAAATGCACCTAAATTCTCACAGTGGTAAGTACCATGTATTGTCCTGTATCATCATCTACATTTAGCTATTTGAAGAATTACTCACTATAGACATTCAGTGGATCAATGTCTTTCCAAATATATGCAAGCCTTGGTTGTAGATTCTACCAAAAAATCAATGTTTTGTGACCTGTGTTCTACACCAAGCACAGCTCTCAGGTAATCAGTGTCATTTCTCTTATTTACTAACCCTCATCTGAATGCCGTCTCTCTCTTAGTGTGTATATACACACGTACAGGCAGCATTTCTTTACTGGTGAAGGTACGCTCAGCAATCCAGACATGGTTAAACTGCTGCTCCTTGATCTCAGAGATTCCACCCACCAAACATGAGTCTGCTAGACTACAATCTCTGCCTATCCTGTTTTGATGCTCAGCAGAGAAATACACACCATTTTATTTCTGAAATAAGATCCCGGGGTCCTAGAGTAGCCTTCTTAGGCAGGGGGCTTTAAGGACCAGGGTCCAGGACTCTGTGTGCTTTTCCCAGGACACTTGTTTCATAAAAGCTTTTTGTTTCACAACAATATTCTTTTCCCTCCTATAAATATAAATGAGGATAGCTTTTTCTTTGTCCCTGTTGTTAAAATTATAATACTAGATACATGGAAAGTGGGACTACAAAATTCCTGAGATTAAAGATCTGGAACTCAGCAGGAGTCTTGTCTCCCTCCCTGAAGGTCCTTTGAGTGTGCAGTTTGAATTTGTTTTGAATTAGGTCTGGAAACACAAGTTACGAGTTTGCAGAACATTCTGCATTTTCATTAGCAGAAAAAAGCTACAAATAAGAAAGACTGCAAATAAGAAAGTGTCAGGTGTAGGGCTGTCTAATGCACAGAACTGTGTCTGGAAAGAGAAGAGGGTCCTATAGGAGTTCCTGCTCCTCCAGTTACATGGATGGAGTCTAAAGGACTCTAATGTGTGCTTTATTCACAGAAGGAAGCCTTATTCAGCTGCAGTGTAAAAACTGCTGGCGCAGTGGGAGTCCACTCTGTGGACTTGGTGAAGTGAAAAATGTTCCTCTGATACTTGGGCAGCAATTACAAATCTAGAAGGCAT
Organism: Calidris pugnax; assembly: GCF_001431845.1. Lineage (NCBI taxonomy): Eukaryota > Metazoa > Chordata > Aves > Charadriiformes > Scolopacidae > Calidris > Calidris pugnax. The sequence goes on from NW_015094509.1 coordinate 12,717,649, forward strand.
CATGTTGCCTTGGAGGATTTTGGTGCCTCCCAGAACAGGACTGAAAGAGTGCTGAGTGAGGAACTTCCTTATAGAGACAACAGTTAGCTATTTACTTAGAGGTCAGATCTTTTTGTGCTTCCAGATCTTAACTTTGAATATCAGTCTATTGCCTTTTTCTGTCTCTTGACTAGCAAATATTTCACTTGTCAGTGAACCAGTGGAACAGTAGGAATGGGTTCAACAAAAGCAGCTAAACAAGACCATATCTTTCAGCCTAGTAATTAGAACCAGGTACTCCTGGAAGATAACAATTTCATTTTTCCCCAGGCAGAGGAAAATTCTGAAATCTTAGCCATTATATAAAAGGGTTGTTTCAGCTTTTTGCGTTTAGTGACATACCATTGGCCTAGGTGTTGAGAGGGTTTTCAGTCATGAGCTGTGAATGGCCATGTCTTCTTGCAATCTAGAGATAAGCATCTGTGTTCCTTGAAGGACACAGATCTGAGATCCTGCTGAATTTCCAGTAAGAATCTTTTTAAGTCTTTCTTAGATCAGAGGCTAAACATCAGGCCTTCCCCTTCTTTTTAGTCATAAACCAGTCAGTTCAATCATTCTTGCTCTCCTTCAGATCCTGTCCATCTTTATTTTTCTATACAGACTATCACAAGTTCTAACAGCTTCTGCAGTAGGAATGAAACGTTCATTTTCCAAGTGCCCTGTAAGCAAGTGCTATGTTTGCTTCGACTTCTGTTCCTGTTCCCACGGGGGGCTGTAGGAGACCCACACCACGGGAGCATGGAGCCCCGACTGAAAAGTCTGTAGAGACACTCCACTGTGACTGTATCACATGATGTGGAAGCATATGCAACACCTTCTCATGGCAGTGGAGGAGCTAAAGCTTGGTGCGCTTTGCTAGTGAAAAACTGCCTGACGAGGAAGAAGCACTGATTAAAGTGCTGTGTATCTCCTGAGCTCCCTTCTGGCCTCTGAGGCCAAGAGAAGTTCCAGTTTAAATGTTGCTCAGAACTGTGGGAGTCACTGATGCTAGGGGAGAAGTGAGGACTTCCAGATACAACAGAACGACATGTTAAGCCACAATATTCTTACAGCTTTTTATTCTCCAACTACCATGAACCTAGTTTACCTGTCTAACAGGTAATCTAACAGGTAATCAGAACCTGTGTTGTTGCAGTAGAGAAATTTGGTCTTACATCTTTTTAAAGCATGTTCAGTTTCAAAATACTGTGAAACATGGGATTTTTTTGTTTCAGCAGCGATTGTAAGATGGCTTTGAATGTACTGTTCTTGATAGGGAAGGCTGTAGTGATTTCATGAGGAAAAGGTGTTGTATTACAGCAGTAGATACCTTCAGCTGTTATATGTGGAAGATAAAGTGTTGGTGAAGCCGTGTCTTACTCCTCTTCCTTTCTTCACAATGAACACAACTCATCAGTCCTTTCTGACAAGGATAGTTCTGCATCCTCTTCCCACACTAAGGCAAAGAGCTGAGCATGAATAATGCTGAAAGTGCTGCTTCTGCTCTGTCTGTGGCTGTCACACACCGGGTTTGAGAGCTGTACCTCAAGCTACATCATAACCTTGAGCCTTTTGACCTTTCTGAGCATTCAGAATTTCCACTGATTGTGTGTGGGGAACATTATGTTCCCTTTAGTTAAAACTGTAATTTCTAAGACCTCTTCAGTTAGTGTAAGTCCAGTCTATTTTTGTCCCTTCCCTTCTTCTTTCTTTCCCTTTGTCTCTGCTGAATGCGGGCGGATGCTGAGGCTCCCCAAAGCAGAGCAGAAGTCTGGGAATATCCTCTGGCTGTTCAAAGAAAGAAATTCTGAACAATTCAAATATTTTCAGGGTGAATAATATCATCCCATCAGAAGAAAATTAGTTGTTCTCACTGTACTTGTACCTTCTGATTTTCTGGTATACTTCATGATGGGCAAAGTAGTCACCTTATTTTTGCATTTTACTTGTCTTTTCTATAGGAGTGAAAATGGAAGAATTTCTCCCCCCTGGTGCTAGTCTGAAATGTACAGTTTGTACTTACACTGCAGACTCGGTGATTAACTTTCATCAGCACCTGTTCTCGCATCTTACTCAAGCTGCCTTTAGATGCAATCACTGCCATTTTGGCTTCCAAACCCAGAGGGAGCTACTGCAGCACCAAGAGTTACATGTCTCTGGCAACAAGATTCAGAGAGAGAGTGACATTGAACACTCTCCAAGTGGAAATGAAGAAGGTTTACAGCCTGCAACGGACCTGTTGAGCAGAAATGATGTTCCCCAAAGCCAAAAGACCATGCAGACTAAAGATGCAAGTTCTGATACAGAACTTGATAAATGTGAAAAAAAGGCTCCACTTTTCCTTCCAAACCAGAGGCCAGAAACCCAGCCTGCAACAAATAAGCAAAGTTTTTCATATACTAAAATAAAATCTGAACCATCCAGTCCAAGACTTGCTTCATCGCCAGTTCAACCTAATATTGGTCCTTCTTTCCCAATGGGACCTTTTCTTTCCCAGTTTGCTTTTCCTCAAGATATCACTGTGGTTCCTCAGGCTTCAGAGATATTAGCCAAAATGTCTGAACTGGTTCATCGAAGACTGAGGCATGGAAGTAGCAACTATCCTCCTGTAATTTACAGTCCTTTGATGCCTAAAGGGGCTACATGTTTTGAGTGTAACATAACATTCAATAATTTGGACAACTACTTGGTACACAAAAAGCATTACTGCAGCAGCCGATGGCAGCAGATGGCGAAGTCACCAGATTTTTCCAGTGTTCCAGAAAAAATGCCAGAAGCTGTAAGTCCCAGTAATGGTCAAAGCTCAATAAACATCCTGAATGCAGCTCCTCACGCATCAGATGCAGAGAATCAGCTTCTGCAGACATCATGCATAAACTCTTCCAACGTTTTAGATTTGATCGGGCCAAACAATAAAAGTCACGAAAAAGACTTCCCAGCACAATCTAAGAAGTTGTCAGCTGCAAGCAATGGCGATGAGAAGATAAACGGAAAACCTTCTGATGTGAAGAATCCCAGTGCTCCTCTAGTAGAAGGGGAGAGCGATCCTAACAAGACCACGTGTGAAGCTTGTAATATTACTTTCAGCAGACATGAGACGTACATGGTTCACAAGCAGTATTACTGTGCCACTCGCCATGATCCCCCACTGAAGAGGTCCGCTTCCAACAAAGTGCCTGCCATGCAGAGAACAATGCGGACCCGGAAGCGAAGGAAGATGTATGAGATGTGCCTGCCGGAGCAAGAGCAAAGGCCACCACTCGTTCAACAGCGATTTCTAGAAGTGGCTAATCTCGGCAATCCTTGCACATCTACTCAAGAGTCAACGGAGGGCCTTGGGGAATGTTACCATCCACGATGTGATATCTTTCCAGGAATAGTCTCGAAGCATCTGGAAACATCGCTGTCTATTAACAAGTGCGTTCCAGTTTCAAAGTGTGATACTCCCCACTCCACTGTGTCTTGCTTGGAGATGGATGTGCCGATAGATCTCAGTAAAAAATGCTTGCCCCCGTCAGAGAGGACGTCCGCTTCTCCCAAAAGGCTGCTGGACTACCACGAGTGCACAGTATGCAAGATCAGTTTTAACAAGGTTGAGAACTACCTGGCTCACAAGCAGAATTTTTGCCCTGTCACTGCCCATCAGCGTAACGACCTGGGACAGCTTGACAGTAAGGTGTTTCAGAACCCGGAAAGTGAAAGAAACAGCCCAGATGTCAGTTACGAAAGAAGCATAATCAAGTGTGAGAAAAATGGAAGCTCGAAACAGTCCTCTCCTAATGGAAACTTATTTTCCACACACTTAGCAACACTTCAAGGACTAAAAGTCTTTAGTGAAGCAGCCCAGCTTATTGCTACAAAAGAAGAAAACAAACATTTGTTTCTTCCACAATGCCTTTACCCTGGAGCAATAAAGAAAGCTAAAGGAGCAGATCAGCTTTCTCCATATTATGGAATAAAGCCAAGTGATTACATTTCTGGTTCCCTCGTCATTCATAATACTGATTTAGATCAAAGCACAAATACAGAAAGTGAATCTCCTAAAGGCCAGGCGCCTTCAAACGGATGTGCCGTGCCGAAGAAAGAGTCTCTTCCGCTATTGCCGAAAAACCGAGGCATGGTAATAGTTAATGGAGGACTAAAACAGGAGGAAAGACCTGCCGCAAACCCCCAGCAAGAGAACATTTCCCAGAATCCTCCGCATGAAGATGGGCACAAGTCTCCTTCTTGGATCTCTGAGAATCCCCTAACTGCAAACGAAAATGTCTCTCCAGCAATTCCTACAGCAGAGGAACAGTTGTCTAGTATAGCTAAAGGCGTGAATGGTTCCACCCAGGCCCCAACCAGTGGGAAGTATTGCCGACTGTGTGACATCCAGTTCAACAATCTTTCAAACTTTATAACTCATAAGAAGTTTTATTGCTCGTCACATGCAGCAGAACATGTCAAATGAAACAATCGGTCACCTTTGGTACCTGTGTTTAGCATATTGTTCCATACAGTCTGAAGAAAGCTGTTTGAATTACATCTGGACAATCAGGAGATTTCACTATTGCTGAGTTGAAGACTTAAAGGTGTAATTTCATTACAGTCCATTAGTAAAGTGTATTATTGGTGCCATTTTCAAAAATATTAATTTATTTTACCAGCAGTATTCATAGCTGTAGTTATGTTATTTTTTATTTAAAAACTTTATATTAAAGTCATTTGTAATGTTATTGTATAGTTATTGTGTAGCACATATGGTTTGCACTGTATAGTAGATTTTAAAGAAAATAGTCACAAACAATACAGAAAAGCATTTTAGAAATAGCTTCAAAAGCACTTGTGTATCCTGATTTTTTTTTCTTATATGCTGTTGCAGATATGTGTATATGCTAAAATATAACTTGCAAAGAAGTTTCAACTATGCTGTAAAGTTCGCCTTAAAATTTCAATTTTTTTGAACAATTGGGCTCAGTTTGCACTTTATATTTTAGCAGATACAATACCTTAGTCATTAGGCTTTGCATTTGTATGTAGCAGTATGTTTCTGTCCACTTTCTTAATCTGAAACGTACGTTAAATGAAGATGGCAATTTTTTTCTTGTATAGTACTTGTATTTTCTTTCGCTGATGCATCTCTGTCTCAATTTTTAAACCTTTGCTGTTAAATGCAATACTTTATAAAGAATGAACAAAATTACTGGAAGCAGTATTGTAAGTAATGAGGTCATATCAATCAGTTTTATCTTTTGAAAGGCACAGTCTAAAACAAAACCCTAAACTCAATGCTGCAATTATGAATCTAATTCATATATAAGATATATTTAAATATAAGAGTAGCAATACTGCAACTGGTGATCACAAAGATAATGTTCTACTTCTGATAGAAATAATTTCTCAACAAATGTTGTTACTATGCATGTATATGGATGGAATAAAATTCCAGATCATTGGAGAAGTTTGGCAGTAATTTCTTTAAATTTGTTTTATTTTGTTTTTTCAAGGAGGATTTAGAGCTCACAAACTGTAAAGAACCTCTTAGGAACAGGTTATCATTGCCCCCTCTTCAATGGAAGCAACATGTTCAAAGAGAAAATGAGTACAAAGGATGCCTCCACTTCAAGGGACAGGTCCTCGCTGGCAGGTCACTACCACAACTAAGTCTAAGACAATCCACTGAACTAGCACTTAAAATGTGATGGTCTGAAACCAGGAGGGCTGTTCTCTTTATTGGAGCTAAGGGGGACATCCCCGACAGCACCTCCGTGTGTCAAAAATCAGTGGAACAATCTGCTTTATAACACCTCTGGTATGATTCTGGGTGTTCAGTGGTCGTATGTGAATAACAATAGCATTCATTTAAATAGAACAGCAGTTTGCTCCACTAATTCAACGAGGAAATACTATTCAATAGTTTATGTTTTATTGGAATCTGAACTAATTCACATTTAATACCCTTCACTTGCAGTTGTTCAGTCTCCTGTAAAGTTTTTCATAAAAAAAGTATATTACAGAAGTGACCTACTGATGCATTTTTCATCCTACAAATTTGAAAGCAAAACCATGACCTGAATAGTCATATAATCAGTTGTTTTTAATTTAGTTCTTAAATCAGCCAAAGAAACAACTCAGAACAAAACACATAAAAGGATGGTATTTCAGGTAAGCAGCCAGTTGGAGTCTAGTGCAAGAATATGCAATACCACTGACTTTCAGCAATCACATCCCTGTATACTTTGGAACTGAATTAATCTTTTTTATTATTATTATTTTTAAGCATAGGTACATGTGATCCAGTAGCAAAAATAATAAGCACTTCAAAAACTATTTTTAACAACTCTGATGGTTAGCTGGCCTCTAAATACAGAACAAGAGTGCTCAAAATTGTGCTAATTTTCACTCTCAGCAAAGATAAGAGGTGTATACAGTAATTTCAGTAGGGACGAAATCAGTCCTGTAGCAAATACGTTGGGTAATGAGACTTGTGAAGGAGAAGGAGCATAACAAACACAGAATAAAACAGACAAATCATTTATGATTATCAATTACACATTTAGGAGAAAACACCACACCAATATATCTAAGACTCCACAATATTTGAGATAGGTAGTACATTTGGACCCTTTTGGTGGCAAACATTATTTTGAAGATTATACATCACACAAAATCTGTTTAAAGAACTAAGTGTTTATATCCGGATTGAAATAAGCTAATTCTGAAAGATCTACATGCATAGACAAATACTTCTGGGTGAAGCTGGTCAGAAAGGCTTGGGTAGTGATGTACAATTGCTGAGCTCTAGGGGCGTTTAGACCATGAGAAAGTACAGGAGAATATGGGGGTTAAAGGGAGTACCTCCCTGAAAAGTGGTGCCGAAAGGGAAAAGCCTTATCACAAAGCATTTCTGATCTGGAAACGCTGAGGGTACCGGAAATATTCCAGAGGTAAATTAAAGCCTGCCATGCTGCATTATGTTCTTCCCACTGGCTAGTCCAATTACTTTCACATGACAGAACATACCTGGTAGCATTTTCTCTTTAAAAATCACCTGTTTGGTTGACCGGTCCCATTTTATAAGTTCAAAACAAGCACAACCTGTTCATCTTTGGCTACAGATTTACTCAATTTTATACACATTTTACACATATTACTCACTTCACTGGAGCACCCAGCAACTCTGACATCTGCCAAACCCCAGAGGTTCACCATCACACTCTCTGAAAGTTGGTAGCAAATATAGATTACATTGGATTTCTTACGCATTTGTTACAAATGGAAACCTTTAAATAAAGATAGCTGCTCACATACTTGGGCTTTTCCCATAACTTTACATGCTATTTTCCATTTTTTCAGTTTCTTTAGTGCACCCATTTTTTAATTTGCTCATTTGAAATAAGAACATAAACAATTGGGACAGCCAGGAATCTCTCACTGTCTCTTAAACCACTTTGCAGTATACTGACTAATCCCAGCTGGCGTCTTTAAGCACATCTATGTTAAAGTAAGTATCGTTTACAGGAATAAACTACTTAAACCTGTTTTCTGATGAAGTGATTATTTGTATTCTCTTCAGATTATATCTATTCATTTGTTCAAGGTGATAATAGAACAAGCAAACTGCCTATTGCTTTAAAACATCTCTTGAATATAGACTCTTGCCTAGTTCTGCTTTTAGGCTTTTTTAGCTTTATTAACTATTTATCAAATCACCTATGCAAAGAGAGTCCATCCTTAGTGAGTCTTTGACACCTGGAACTCAGCAGGATGCAGAGCACTTCGGTTAAATGATTTGGGTCTGCTAATCCCTGTCAGCTGGAGTCAGTGAATAAATCTTTGGGGCTCTCCAGTGGAGATGAATTGCTCAACAAAAGGCATTAAAATATGTCTTGGGTTGAGGATACAAAAAATAAATTTGCTCCACATGAAGGCCGAATATTTATAAGATCTCATTCCTGCCTGACTCCCCTTGTACCGATTCCCTGGCGGCTTTTACGTTCGACTTTTTGGCTTTTTGAGGAAGATTTCTTTATTCATGAAATGTCCCATCCACATGCAGTGCTCGGAACTAATGTGGTGACCACATCTCCGCCTCATTTATTTGTCTGTATGCTAAAATTCAGACTTGGAAAGGCTGTTGTGAGTCCCCCGTTCATATCACAATTTTCACACATCTGTCATGCAATCTCTCACGTTGCCATCTGAATTTTTTACATGATAGTGATTTTTTTCATTGTAACCATAAATCAGGTGGACATGCCTAATGCAAACAGTAAAGGGTATGGCTACAAGCTGATGTCTGCTTGTCTTGAATTAATTGTAATGACGTTGGGGTTCTGGTGACATTTTCCATTGCTGCAAATAATCATAAAACTACCCCATTTAGACTTGCTGTGCATCCACGCTGCTAGCTTTCCCAGTCTCTCATTTCTACCAGATAACTACTGACTACATCTGTAGTCTGACACTGTCCACAGGAATGTAGTGGTCACATCCCAAACACACTCTGAGAGGGTGTATGAGGTGATTGCTCCCTGGTACAATAAGTACTGTAACACCAAGAAATGCAGGATGAAGAAAATAACTAAAAAAAAAAATCATGTAGAAATTAAAAAAAATGAATCAAATCCAGAACCACCATCAAAGTGAGGTGGAGGTGGGCTAATTCATTTCTCTGAACGTACATAAGCTATGAACCAGAATCCAGCCTAAAAAGCTGGAGCTGAGGTGGAGCTGTGAACAGCCTGGAAGCTGGAGAGGGATTTTTGCTCGTTGAGGGGCAAAGACGATACAGAGAAAGGGGATTGACACTCTGTTAGTCCGGGGCGTGCGGTGTGGGTACGCCGATGGGTGCAGAAGGATGCAGTGACCAGGCAGCAGCACTACAGGAACACTGCACGTCCCAGGAGGCCTGTTGAGAGAGGCTAAAATACTGATGAGCAGTATCTTTGGAGGATTGCTCCCAAACGCTGAGTATTGCCAGCGCGAAGATTCCAGCTCATGGTCATGTCCTGTTCCCCAAGGCTGACAATGAGGAAGGGAACCACAGCTCTTCCCACCTTCCAGGTCACCTTCACGGCCGGGGCACTGCGCTGCCAAGAGCTGTCAGGACAGACGATGCCCAGAACGGCTGCGTGTGACCCTCTTGTGAGTTAGAGATAAGTCAGATGCTCACGCTTCAGCGGTGTCGGCCTGTGAGCGGTCCCGGTCCTCTCCTTTGAAGCCTTCCACGTAGGTCACTGGCAGGGCTTTGAATCCAGACCTCTTTGAGACCCCTTAGAGCCACAGAAATAATAGCGGGGGCACTGGTGTGTGGAGTAAAACGGAACACGGGGCAGGGAGGGGGGCAGGAATCCTGCACTCACATCATTAAAGTTTCTTCACAGTATGGAGACATGGGACGAATGAATTGTGACTGGACACATGAGACAAGCTGTTGTGCTGGGGTGAACAGGAAACAGTAATTCTGACGGTTTCGACTTCTAAATACATGTTTTTCTTGCTATTTACAAACACACACACATATGTTATGTATAAGACACACACAGAAAGATGAGCGTGTCCAAAACAGGGAAAGAGCCTAAACTAGATTAAGAAATTAGATCAAGCAGCTGGATGAGGTGATTAGACAAACAGCATTGCTGCTGTTCTGGCAGCCCATCTGTTCTCAAAGCAGGTTTCTGCTCAATTTTTCACATTCACTAATCATTTCCTTTCTTTAAGAAGAGGAACTTCTGCAAGTCGGAAGTTCTTTCCTGTAGTTGAGACCAGTTGATACAGAGCAGACTGGAGAAACCACAGTCCTCAATCCACATGATGGCAGAAGCAGCCCTGCCGTCCCCAGTCCTGTTCCAGCTGTGAGCCTCGAGGGTGGTACGTGGAGAAGCTGAGAAGCAAAATGGTAATATTGCTTCAAGTCTATGTAGCCCTAAAAGAGTGTCCCTGCATTACTCAGGCACTTGGTTTCACCTTCAATTCGTTTGTTTTCCCTTTTTTGAGGAAACCTCGTTAAACCCCTTGCAACTTGAGTCTTAGGGGGATATAGGGAAAATACCAGTGGGCTGATTATGATGGTGTTTGGCTTGAGGGAGAACAGGCTGCCACTTTGATGCTTTGACATTTTTGATCTCGTGCTAATTCTGATGAAACTACCCCCAAGAGATACGTTTATGGAATCTAATAAAAGACCTGTAGGTTCAAAGACTGATCAAGGAAGAAAATTGTTTTAGAGAGAAGCCATCTCAGCCTGTGATTGAAGTTTCTATATTAGGGCAAGTAAGGGAAGGGAACGTGTTGGTTTACTGCCACAAGTTTTCAAAGCAGAATAGAAAAGGAACCCCCGCAAATGATGTCTTTCGACAAAAAGAGCAAGTAAGAATTCGGAAAAAAAAAAAGATCTGTTTAGATAGATAATGTTTGAACTCTTTTCTAGACCAAAGGAAGGAAACTCTGCAGATGTAATTTAGGGAAGCTTAATCTGAAACTCCTTCCCCTTCCACCCCCTTAAAGCCCACAGCACAACTCACACAGGGCAGTGCACACAACAGCAGCAAGGTGCGGGGTGCTGTCAGGGGTGGTGAGGGTTACCCTCCGTGCACGGGCCACCCTGCCTGCCCACAGCCCCAGCCTGGCAGGTCCCTTGGGCTCAGCCAGGTGAATATGGGCCCTCCTGGTGCCACCGACCTGCCTGGGTCTGGGACAGCTGCTCTGGCAGCGTTCATTGGCACACAGCTGCCAGCAGAAATGGGGCTGGTCTCTGTTGGAGCAGCACTGGGTGGAAGAGGCAGGAGCTTTCCAAGCATATCCACAAGTATATGAACAGTTATGGATGGCCAGCTGATGCTGCACAGCTTGCTCCCCCACGCTAACTTGCTTATTTGGTTTATAAGTAACGCAAGATTGATTTTAAAGGATTAAGCATTAAAAAGTCAAAGAGCTACCTATTGGGAGGTGCAAAATTAAGAGCAGTATATATATTTTTAGGAGTTTTTCAAAACAGTATTTTTTTTTCCTTGTTGCTTTTGAAATTATGCCTCAACTACATATAGGAATATATCAGTGAGACATTTTTCTTTTTGTTATTGCATAAGCACAGTTTGGTTCCTGGTGTTTGGGTCTTGTTGAAGGAGAAGGGATATCTGCGAGGAAAGAAGCAGAGTTTAGCACAAGAACTACTGAGGGGAAATGGATATACCATAGACCTCTGCCCCTCAGCCTGGACATCTGTCCACGCTCAAAGGTAGGGGACTATGCAGTCTACCACCACTGGAGACACAGAGGCACTCTCCTCTTGAAAAAAGGTTTAACTGCACTCAGCTGGTCCTCATCTCCTCCAGTTACAACTACAACTACCTGAAAGGAGGGTGTAGGGAGGTGGAGGTCAGTCTTTTTTCTCAAGTCACAGGCGACAGGACAAGAGGAAATGGCCTCAAGTTGCGCCAGGGTAGGTTCAGGCTGGATATTAGGAAAAATTTTTTCACTGAAAGGGTTATGAGACATTGGAATGGGCTGCCCAGGGAGGTGGTTGAGGCACCATCCCTGGGGGTGTTCAAAAGATAGGTTGATGAAGTGCTGGGAGGTATGGTTTAGTGATGATGCTCCTTGTTTGTTGTGTGGGTGTCTGTTTTTGTCAGTTAGGTTGACGGTTGGACAAGATGATCTTTAAGGTCCCTTCTAACCTAGAAGATTCTGTGATTCTGTTAATTCCATTTGTTAGGGCTGTTACACCCTGGGCATCATACCCAGAGCCTCAGTGAGTTGTCTGCTTTTGTTTAGAAAGAGTTCCTCGTGGGAAAGCTCCATGAAAGAATGGGTTGGACACACACTTTGAATGACAATTTCAATGCTCACTGTATATGTAATGCTGTAGTGTTCATCCACAAAGCTGGATTCATTGTGCTCCTCATCAGTTGAGGTCTAGCCAGCTCTTGGGGCTGTCAGGACAATCCCAAGCCTTACATAAGGGCAGCTACAGGGATGGAGAGAAGTCAGCATTTACTGCCTCTGGCCTCCCACCTGTGCTACTCTGCAAAACAGAGGCCATCACTGGACTGCAAATAGAGAATGTGGAGAAGGGATCTGGGGATTCTGTCCTCATGGTAGTTTCCGCCTTTTTACATTAAGCAGACATTGAGAAAATGTTGTTCTATCAGCAATTGAGGCTTATCTTTGGTGTTACAAAACTTATCATGCAGTATGCTTTTGTGAATTCTTTCCTTTTTTGAGAAGTGCTTTTTCTTGGTGGGTAATTTTTATAATAGGGTTTTTTTAAAAAAATTGGCAATGTTCGCAGAAGTTTTTCGTATATTAGCATACTATAGTGTCATTTAAATCTGTAGTATCACTAAAATACATTCAAAGCTTTCATGTAATTTATGGAACTAGGTGTTATAATTCTGTAAGAGATGTTGATATTATTTCAGTTATTTGAACGTTACTGTGTTAAAGGGCACCAGTGTCACTGTGGAACAGACCCTTCACAGAAGAAACAGTCCCTGCTCTGCAGGAACCTTCCTCACCAATAACATTCTGCATTTCTTTTTCCTCAAACATCAAAATATATGATAGTTTATATTTGTTATATTAGATTTGATTATGATATTCACAACACAAAAAATAGTATTTATATGAAGTATTCAGCTTGCAGATAGCCTTTATACCTTCCTGATATAAAACCACCGTGTATACTTGCCAGCCAAACATGATGGTAAAGTGAAAATATTAGTTTTTTGCATTTGCTTTAAGATTACAACAAACACAATTAATTCCAATAAACAGCAAAGTAGGATTTGTTCTTAAATGGAAAAAAAAGCACTTTTCTTTCCCAAGCAATGAATTCCAAACCTTTCGTACCACCAGAAAAGAATAACAAGAAAAAATGAAATGTTGTACAACTTTGTCCAGTGACACTTATGAACCATTACTTTACTCTGAGCTGTGGAAGATCCTGTTGTGGATGCATCACTGGTGCGGAGAAGCACAGTTCAAGCACCTCTATCGATGTTCAGAACCAGCACTGAAGTGAGAGATGTGATGCAGGCTCAGATAAAAATAAATTACTTGTTTCATTACAGTAAACAATTTGATGCAAAATGCAGCATTCTGAAAACATGAATTACCCTGCTATCTAAAGTTCTTTTAGAAATGGAAATGAGGTAAAGTTAGTACTCTGCTGAGTATGAAAACCTCTTCTCTCTGCAGGATTACCCACTGCCGCTAACAAATCACCCATAAAAATGCAGGTCAGGCATTTGGAGCCTACACCTAATACTAACAAAACTCCCATTGAAATGAATTATGGAATTTCTCACTCCAGTTGCAGTGTCTAGGAGTAGATAAAAGAGAATATGTCTTCTTGACCTTTATACAGGTTCTGCTGCATTTATATACTATACAAATAGCTCCTTTTGTATTTGATGCCACTGGCTGTAGAGTAGGAGCCAGTAGCTCCTCAAAATTATAGAGGGGTAGAGCCATGTCCCAGCAAAAGTAATGTCACAGGATGGCTGAGGCTGTCCGGCCCCTCTGGAGATCACCCAGTCCAACCCCCCCCCTTGCTCAAGCAGGGTTAGCTATGACACCTTGCTCAGCACTGTATCCAGTTGGGGTTTTAATATCTCCACAGCCCCCCTGGGCAACTTTTTCTAGTGCCTGGGGTTGTTCCCACCCAGGGGCAGGACTTCTCACTTCCCTTTGTTGAACTCCATGAGATTCCCTTGGTCCATTTCTCCACCCTGTCTAGGTCACTCTGAATGGCAGCACAGCCATCTGGTCTGTCAGCCACTCCTCACAGTTTTGTATCATCTGCAAACTTGCAGAAGGAGCACACTGTCCCAGCCTCCAGGTCATTAATGAAGATGGTAACCAGTATTGGCTTCAGTATTTACCCCTGGAGTACAGCACTGGTGACTGGCCTGCAGTAGGGCATTATGCTGCTGATCACAGCCCAGCAGTTCAGCCAGTTTTCAGTCCACTTTCCCGTCCATTTGTCTGGCCTACACTCCATCAATGTGTCTGTGAGGATGTTAATTCCATTAGCTAAATCAGATAGTCATCTCTGCACTATATCCCTCCAGTGCCCAGTTTCAGCTTGGCTGAATACGTGTATATAAGGAAAATACAAAGTAATTTGCAGTGAGATGAACCAAACTTTCAAATCTGAACTTTGCTAAACTTGGAAAAGTTTGAATTTAGATTCAAACTCAGGCTATCTTTGTCACCATAGCCCAGACCCCATCTGACAAAATATAGAAGTGCTTTTTGTGAGAAGGGTGGTTTTGTCTCTGAACGGTCAGTAAGGATGAAGTGATTTTTCTCCAAGTGCTTTGTTGATATTAATTCAGACCCTTATCAGTGAGTTGGTTTTCACTTTTCTATACCACCTACTCATCAAAAAGAAAATTCTATTTTTATATGTATAAATTTACTCTGGAACAGTTATTCCAGAGTTGTGTTCACCTAATAGGAATGCAGCAAAAACAAAACCAGCCTAGCCACCACACAAATCACTAGGAATACAATGAAGATCTGTCCATCCACATTTATATTACAAATGAATGAATATAGATCTAGTAATTTTTCACTGAAAATAGATGCAGTAAGTAGTCATGCTGTTCTTCATTTAGCATTAATCAGAAAGATTGTCCTTTCAATTCCACCAGAAAAAAGTGAGTAATTTATAGTAAATTATAACTGGAGTTACTCCACATTTTTTCCAATGCCAATGAAAACAGAATGTGTCCCAGAAACTGCAGTTATCTTGTCTGAATCTTACCTCATATCACCATCTTCGTAAAAACTTAATTATTAAGGTAATTTTAAAACAATTTAAAAACTTGGCTTTACACACATTTTGAGTCAAGCCCAGCTACCATCATATATACATCTATTTTTTGGGATAAATAATCTGCAACATGTTGAAAGGCCAATTGTTTATTGAATTATTACTATTAAAGGAGTAATATCATTCTATGACTCCTTCCTTCTCTGAAATGTATATGACAGCTGAAACTCCCATCCAGACAACAGTTCGTGTCTTCTACTGAGAATGACTTTGTTGAGAAGGGTGTAGGAAGAGCATGACCAGTGTTTGATCTACAAAAAATAGAAAAATTAAAAAGAATTATTTTTCCCCTGGGCTCTTGCCAGTGGAGGTGCAGGGAGGGGACAGTGTGTGGGGCTAGTACTGACATACATGACAGTATGCACTTTTCATGGTGCATCTTAAAAATTCCCCGTTTGGGAAGCAATGTACATCTAGAGAAACTTGTCTCAGTGTCTGCTCAGGCCTGTTTCCCCAGCTGGTTATGTCCTCTCCATCTAATGGACTCTTAGATAAGCAGAGAGCAGGCATGGAAAAGTGACATCTCCCATTACTGCATCAACGCAGTCTGTGACTCCAACAGTTTAAGTGCCCCTCAGACCATATGAGATGTGCCCCTTCATATGTTGTCTGATGGCAACTGCTGATTCAGCTCCAAAGATACACTAAAGTCTTCCTCGAGTTTCAAGACCATTGTCTTCCCAGTCTGAAGGGTGGATGAACCATTTTTTATATATCCACAGTTTTGCTTTTCTCAGTAAAAATTGTGCATTAGGAAAGTATGGAACTGCTTTCTAGTTTAATACATATGTGAACATTCATATACAATTTTTGTCTGCTGCTGGTTCTCTGGAGGCACCATTGGAAATGTTGGAAATGTTCTTTTGCCTCTTAAGAGCTATCTCAAGTATTTTTGTAACCTCTTTTCAGAAGCATCAGTGATGCTTCTTGTTGAGGTAAAAGTGAAGTGTGACACCTATACAGGCCTCTGTCTAGAAGAAGGCCTAAGAAGTAACGTACAATTTGAAAATTTCTAGGTGATATCCCTGTAAATTGCTGAAACTCATAAGAAAAATGGTCCCTTTCTGCCCTACTCTGAGACATAAAGAAGGTTTCCTAAGACCCATTCAGTATCTCCACACAAAAGCAGTTCATTCAGGAAATTTAAGTCCAGATTCAGTAGGGCAGTGTAACTGCATGATGTGCTGTGCAGATGTAGATACGGGATATAGAAAATAGAGCAGCTTGGCTTTAGGGGATATAATCACTGACACGCTGATGGGATCTCACTGGTTCAGCCATGAGCAGTTCAGATCCTGAGCAGCAGACATGTTTAAAAAAAAGATTATTCCTCAGGCATAAAGTATTATGTGAATGCGAAGCATTGCTATTTTCCAAATTTAGTGGTGAATGTTTTCTTCCTAAGCAAATAATCTAGTTTAAACATAAGCATAAAAAATATTTATCTTTGATGAATGGTATTTTGGTTTTATTTCAGTGCAGAGTATTTAAAGATAATAAATAAAAACCAACACACAAACTTCAGACATGTATAAATGACAGTTCTATCTTCCATGTAACAATTTTCAGAAGGTTGAAATATTTTCAATATAAAAGCACAAGTGTGCCATACCACCGTGCTATTCCATATGTCTCTTCAGTCTTTTGAATAACAAGAGGTCAATTTAATCAAGCCATCGCGGCAGACAAATGTAATGATATACCTTCCCTGCAAGTGTTTATTATGTTTGGCAGGTGCTTATGTAGTGGTCAGGCAAAGTGCAGCTCTGCATCGAGTAGGATATATACTTTATTGTTGGGGTTCAGGAAAAGGATTACATTTGAATTGCTTGCATGTGATTGCTTAAGAAAAAGCAATATGTTCTTGTAGAGGTGAAATGAAAGGCCTTACTTACCAAGATTGACTGTTTCTCAATAGCTCATCCCCTAAACTTTTCCTAACGACAGCCTGAATGCCAGCTGGCATCTTCAGCAGGAGTATAAATGAGCTGTGAAGAAAGCAGGGAGGACTGTCTTGAATTTGAAAGAGAATTTCAATTTAGCAGCGCTCTGGATTTTTTGTTGTTGTTGTCAGACAGCTGAATGTTTTACAGTGGAACATAGAGCTTTTGTGTAACAGTGATGTTCTAGACCTGAGCTACAGACTCCATTTTCTAAACTCCCCCTGAAGAAGGGAAGCTGGTGTCCTGCACTGGTGAGCTCAGGAGATACTTTGCTGGTGAACACCAAGCAGCCTGTGACATAGTTAAACAATGTGAAATAGATTTATGGGTTTGAATGGTATTTATTTCCCTAATCAGTTATTCATAAAACAATTAAAGGGGAAAAAGTGTTCAGAAAAGAAATTTCAAGTAATTTTGATAAGATGATGATTCAAGTATGTTGAGAGATAAAGGCAAAATTAATTGAACAAGTCATTCAAATACCCAAATTTTTGCTCCCATGGTTCCTTGACTATGGCCATTTTAGGGGTACTCTGTATGTGAAATATGGTTTAATAATTTAGGAAAGGCAAGTATAACTTCCAAGTAATTGTGTGCTGCAGTTCCTTATTCCTAAGTGAAAGATGGAACATAGGAATTGTTTAATTCAAATTATTCTGGCCATGTGTTTTAGCTCTTTAAAACTCATTCATTAGTTAGTCGGTAACAGAAGATATGAAATAACATATTTGTATCAGGAAAATCTCATAACCATGTGGAAAACAATTAGAATCCTAGACCGTATGTGACAAAGTGTGTTGTGTATGTAATCTACCCAGGAAAATCTATACTGAGGTGAGTAAAAGTGCACAGATGTTTGTTATATTTTCATGTCCAGAAATAATTCCAGGATTTTGGCCTTGTATTTCCCAAAGCCTATTTCACTTTGCATTTTTAATAACTACTACTGCCCTCAGTTCCCCTTTACAGAAAATCCCCTTTACATTACTTAAGCAATGTAAGAACATGATGAGGAAGGTGGTTGTACCCTCCATAGTTGTTTCTAACATGGTGCATAGGATATGCTCATCTAGACTCTCTGTTTCCACCAGTTTCAGTAAAAATCACAAATTTTTACTTTCCATGGTCACTTTCTCATCTGGTGGCAGCCTTATCAGCCATTAAAAATTGCAACTGGAATTTATGGTCGTCTCAGAGCACAGTTTAGACCTTTTCTTGGAAATATATGAGGGAACCATGACTATTTCTTAGCTCTAGTAATATCAGGGACATTTGGAATAAAAATAAGAATGTAAATTATTCCTGTGATGTGTCCTAGCACAGACCATACTGATTAGCTGTTTTCCAGAGTGACCGCAAGATTGGTTTAGTTACAGGCAAATCTTCTAATCAGTGTGGGTCATGTGGGAAGGGAGGGGTTAATCTTTATTCTTTACAAATCATCATGTAGCTATTTTATTTTTAAAGTAAATGACCAAAAAAAAAGCCCACATTGTATATTGTGGCTTTGATCAGAAGGCCTATCAATCAGGTAATTCAGTTTCCACTTAAAAGATAAACTAATACTGATAAATTTGCATTTTTCCCCTCATTCTTTAATCTGACTTTTATCTTTTGTGAATGACATTGGACATATATAGTTATCCAAAATGAGTATTTTGTTTATGTATATGGATTCTTCAGATTGCCCGCATTAACGACTCTTAACCTTTAAACTGATTTATAAACATGTAAGAATAAAATGTCAGCATTCATTTGTCATCTTGCAGTAAACTGTCAGCATTCGTTTCTCAGCTAAAATAGAATATCTGTCTAAGAATTTACATTAGGCTTTGTAATCAAACTAGATTAACACCAGTGCAGCTCAGCATGAAAACTTGATATCAAGCATACACACTCCATTAATACCTTAATGTGCATTCCAGGCTACATCTCACCACGATCTAGTGAATTCGGTAGGACTTGTTGCTGAAAAATGTGGCCGCCTCATGCAGTCTCTTCGTCTAACACATCAGCATAATGCTCTGCTGGTCCATAAAAGGGAAGGGACAAAGTTTTAAAGGATAAGTACTGGACATTGGCAAGCAATGGTGTACATTCATGAGAAGTGAGAGAGAAAATTGCAATGAATGGATCTTGGCTTGGAAACTCAGGCTGTACTTCTGCTGATCAAAATGTGAGCGATAACATAGCGGTGTACGTTGCTAGATGAAGGGGGGCATTCCCCATTGAGGTTTATGGTATCCACTCAACTGTGTGTCAGTCGGATTTCTGCAGATGTTCTGGTAGTTGGTCAAGATGAGTTATTGCTACTTTGGACCTGTATTTTGTTTCCTAGAACAAACCTGGACCACTTACTGAAATGCCAGAAGCAGCACCTCTTTGCATGAAAAGAAAAATTGGACAATGAGGTATGAATATACCCTATGTGGAACTACTGATCTGATTTTCTTGGATGCAAAGAAAGGATCGAAAACAGTGAGGAGGAGAGGTGCTTTGGTGGTAAGACGGTGTCCAAAATACGGAGCAGTGGAAATTGCTTAGAAGGACCCAAGCACCAAACTGAAATGGGTGCTCTATGGCTGGTAACAGCTATACTAACCAGTGGCTGTTCCTGACGGTGTGGAGATGTGTTTCCCAGTGTGCTGGTTCCTCACAGGTCACTTCCAGTCTTCTTTCGAAAGACCAGCCAGAGTGCGATGCAGAAGGTAACATCTGTATTACAGATGTTACAAGAGGCCTGTGCATCCCCGTCTAGCTGAGACTTGACAGAGAGGAAGGGGGCTCACCTCAGTACCTTTCCTGCCCCCCCCAGACCCTGTGGTAGATGCACAGACATTTCTTGCTGGGTGCTGGGAGGGCTCAGTGCTGGCTTGATGGTCCCGGGGCCACAGACCCCGCCTTCTGCAGAGCCTGGAGAGAACTCAGCATCCAAGTCTTACCGTTGCTCTGAAAGATGGGAAAATCATCTCTGAGCAAAGATGAGAGGAGAATATGTTTCTATAGATGTGTTAAAGTAGAAGTGTAAATGTTATGCTGAATCCTCACATTTAAATTTAAATATTCAACAGCTACAAATGCAGGGGAGTCTGTATGAGGAAAGCCTGGTTATTTAAAGTCTAACAGCTTTTGTTTAAAGCTATTCAGAGTATTGTAAATACATTTCAGAATGTTTTATATTGTTTACAATGTTTTCTGTGGGTACGTAGTGTTTGCTTACTCAGAAACTGTATAGAATTCTCTCTTTGAAGAGGATGGGGAGTTGTTAACATTTGTTTATCAGTGTTTTACATGCCACCATTCCTGATTTTTAACTGTGTAATACTTTCTCAAAAGTCATAAAAAAGCCTGGCTTATAATTGAACACAGAGTTAAGTTTTGTTGCGGGAAAGTTAGGTCTACAAAACAAAGCATAATATTATCTCAGTTCCCCTACTGTGTAACACAAATATTTCCAAGTATTTAGTCTCAAGTCAAAAGAAATATATTGGGGTGTTTTAAATGCTGATCTTTGAATTAGTCAGAACTTCAGCCTTGTGCTGAGAGGCATGATTTTTTTCTCCATTACTTCTGGTGGCAGGCAATCTAGCTGCTGCCACCCTTGAGGTGTCCGTGGGTCTTTCCCAGAACAGTGTAGCTGGGCATTCAGTTCCCCTGGCCATGTACAATATTGCTGCCTATGGGTCTTGGCTGAGTTGAAAGAAAGAGCCTTACCTTCCTCATGGCCAGTGCTACTGCACGTGGATTTTTATTTGCCCTTCAGCCAAATACAGAGCTGACAAGAACTTTGTTATTTTGAAGAGAGATAACATTTTCCTTAGGCGATTACCCAGATTTTTTAAAAAATCAGAATGAACTTTGGAGTTGGAACTAGCTGTCTTATAAGAATTATATCCATGCTACTTTGTCCTAAGTGCCTGGCATGGTCCTGCTTCAGCAAACTTTGCTTAAAAAGGGTAGTATTTTATAGGGTTTTCATATTCCTGATGTCATGTTTCACATTTGCTCTGAGGAGCAAACTTCTGATCCTGGACTTCCCTCTTCTGGCAGTTCAGTGTATTCTTCAGTCTTATGTGGCTCAAACGCCATGTGGCTTGGGTGGTCAAACATAACAAGCAGTGTAACCTAAACAATTAATATGGAACACTCAATATGAAAATATGATATAAAAAGAAAAAGAAAACTTACTTCAAATTTGGTGAACAAATTAAAATAATATTGAGAAGCATGACATATTCCTGCACACAAATATTATTTTTCATCTGTTATAGATTCAGTATTGATAAAGCATATTGGTAAAGGTAGCTTTCCAGGATATATTTGCTATATTCACAGATCATTTTAATAGAGAAAAATATTCTTTACAATTAGCTGAATCCCCGTCACTCCTAATGTAGCACTCCTGACCATGGGCAGATTAGTGTGAAATTTAATTTGTGCTAATCTGTCCAAGACCAAGGAAGCACAAAATATATTTTATGCAGTGTTTACCCACTTTACCATATATAGATAAATGCATGAGTGACAAATCATGCAGCTTCAGGTTTACTGGAGTGAATATCTATAGTGCCATTAGGCCTGGGTTTCATTATTTCATTTTTGTTGCCATGGGAAAACAAGGACTGCACTCATATTCTTAAGCAAATATATAAATGTAAATCTGTAAAGTTTTAAAATAGGTTTAGACATATCAATTTATATCTACAGAGTAGCTGTAACCTTTCTATTACTTTCATATGGATAATGTAGAAAAGATTCCTTTCTTCCCTTTGTATAGCATTGCCAGTATTTTACAGAGCTTAGATATCTAAGTAGGTCTGTTTGGAAGGAAACCATGAAAAGCTATAGATTTTGTGACTGAAACCAAGAGTGTAATTACTTACATGAACATCTGAAAACAGCTGCTCCTCTGGTTTCGACTGCAGTAGGAGTGCTGCTGGATTTCCAGGCTCTTGTTGCCAGAATTGGTTCTGATTTGCTTTAGCATGATAAAACCAGATGTGCAGAGCAAGCCTGCTCGTCCACCCACCGCTGTGTATCCAAGGAGTGCTGCAAAGATGTTGTTACTGCTCACACATTGTGAAGCGCTCTCAATAATTCTCACATAGTTTGAGAATACACACGTGGTTCTCCCAGAAAAAAGCCTGCAGAACAGTGGGATGAATGCTAAAATGTGACATGGCTTGACAGTTATTTATAAGTAATATTTGGGCACGTGTTTGCTCTAAAAGCGAGGGCCATCTAGTAGCTTCCAAGAGCTGTTTGGCAGTTACTCATTTAAAAAAAAAAAAAAAAAAAGAATTCTTTTCAATGATTTATGGTTATGGCCAAAATGGAATCGAGTGTCTTTCCATTAGGAGTCTGGCAGAGTTCAGCTCATGTTTTGCTGTCCATGGACAAGTCTGTCTCTACTTTACCAATGCAATACAGTAAAGCAAAGCAAGGGTTGTGAGCTTTGTGAGCAGTGGCAGGGGTGCTCCGGGTGGATAAACAGGTGCCTCGTATTTCTGCGAATTTGGCCATATTTCCTTATGGTTAAATCCAAATTGGACAACCCAGTACATTGACAGAATTTACCCATTGTGTGATTGCAATCTGCTGTGGACTCCCTTGCGAAAGGCAATGTCCCACATGGACTTGACTTTGCATCAGTGATTCGATCCGATCAACATGCGCTTCCCAATAGACGGGAGCAAAATCCTTATTTTGTGCAAGTAGCACTCTGCTTTTAGCAGAGGCAAAACGTCTTCACATTTGTGGGTACTTTCATTGCTGGGCTGTGGAGACGATTTTGACAGGATAGCAGCAGTCTGCATTCAGTCTTCTACAAAGGCAGATTTTGATGGGGGTTTATGCAGCAAATGTTCTTTCCTGGTATTTGCTGCTCTCCTTTCATGACTCCCAGTGTCCACATTTGCCTGTTAATCACGCATAGCCAATGTTCAGGTGGCAATGCCATGCTTTGGCAGACGGCAGCTCCGGATCCCGTTTGCTTTTTGTAACCAAACATAAACAACGTACCAGTTCACTTTGAAAACCTTTGCTGCTACGGTTCGGCGGCTGAGCTACAAAATTAAAGGGCTGGAGTGCTAATGTGTCGCAAGGTCATGTGAGAAAATCATGCGTCCTGTAAAACATTTATAGAGTTCAAAGAAAAGGCATATATTTTGTCGTTGGACAGAACCCTCATAGTTAATTAGTCATTATTATATATTATTTATTGTTCGTATAAAACCACGGAGGCATGGCATATTTTTATAACAGGTCTGTACCTCTTACTGCGCTAGCCAGCTGAGTCTGCTCGTGAGCCTCTCCAACTCAAATAGCAATTTGAATTTCAAGCATGCAGAGAGGAAACATTTTGCCTTCTCAAACCCAACCTGTTTAAGGGCCAATAGACTTCTGGCCTGATTTAGTGTTAAATGTGCCTTTGCCTTCCCCGCTAAGGTCCCTGATACTTCCCTGCGTGTTTATGGCCTGAGTTTTCTCTCCCTGGGGTGCATCCCTTCTGATGCTGAAAGCCAAAATTTAGTTGGAAACTTCTGTGTTTATGCTAGCAAAAGATTTCGTCGGTGAAGTGAGACATGTGGCCAATGCACACCGCTAACCTGAAGAAGTCAGCCTAATGAGTGGAAATTTTTAAAACCAGGCATTACACAACTGTATTTTGCCTTAGGATCTTCGGAACCCCAGCCGTGCCCAACCGGTGGATTTTATGTCAGACTGTTGTCCAGGTGCTTTCTAATAAGACCATGTCACCTAAAGTCCTCCTTATCACCTTATCCCATTCAGGTACTCTTGGAAAAATCTGGTGTACCAAGCCCAGCAAGGAGCCAAGAAAGAGTCTTGGAGTGAACTGCTCTGTATCATTTCCACAGTGTTTTCAGAGGGACACATGAAGATCCTTCTCTCTCTCTGGGATATATTCCCTGACAGTGCTGCTATTGCTGCTAGCTCAAGAGAACAGTGAGTGATACAGTAAGTAACACAATAAGGAATTCATAATAATATTACAAGCAACTCCTAGGCTATCACAACTAGTTGTCATGAAAAAAAATCAAGTCCTTCTTAGAAGAGTTCACAGAGGTTGGCTGGCTTCTAAAATAGATGTTAACTGCCTCTGCTTAACTTGGTTACTAATACACAGCATTACTTTAGCTTTAGCTGTTTGGACAGTACTTTTGACAGTGAAAGAGACTCAAATATATCTTTTGTAATGTGGGGGAAAGGGCAATGCACATTCAAGTGAAAAAGGAAGTTCCTGAACTCTGTCATGTGCAGAAGTGCATAAAGGAAGAACAAAGGAGAAATGCAAATACCATCTTCTAATGGATTTTTCACAATGTTATATCCTGGTCAAAGTTTAGCAGCAGTTGAACCACAGTATTCTGGGTACTCTTTTCTGTCTCACTGATGAAGAGAGATCAAAAATATAAACTAGATCAAAATCTTTCCTGTGTCATTGTCAGATAATTTCCACATCTTTTTTACATTTTTCAAGGTAGTAGGATGGGTTGATAAGAGCTCTCAGTGAGAAGATCCTTGATTACATTTAGGACTGTCTTATTCTTCACCTTTCAAAACTTATTTTAACCTCTTTCTCAAGCTTATTCAAGAATTGGGCCCTAAAATTATTTACAATAACTCACTCACTGTGTGTGAAATTTGAAATTACAGTTCAAATCACTTTCTAACTCCCTTACACAGAAAATATATGATACTTGTGCCTACACATTGCAGACCCACAGTCCCAGTTGCAGCTGGCATTATAGATTATAGATTATTATCTGTGCCTTTTACAAGGTCATCCATTCCTTTCTTGTTGCCGTACAAGTTTCTTTGCTCTTGTCATTTAAAATGGTATCATGTCTATCGATCATCATCTTCATGTCTTCAGTTTTCATGTCAGCCTCTTGCTGTCTCAAATTGAAGCTTTAAAAATTCTTATCCTGTGCAGGCATTGTAACTGGAATCACACCTAACCTATTACAACTGCTGTAATATCTTTCACATGATTACTGTAAGTACAGTACATCTGATAGGATCTGGGAAGCAATGTACAGACTCTGCAGTTGATAGTGACTTTTCTGCTGCCATTGGAAAACATTTTTATCTTCCCTGGAATTATTGTCATCAAGGGAAGCTAAACAACTCAAAAATAGAATAAAAACTAAAACACGTCTGCCAACAGTTTCTGCCCATTTCACCTCTCCATTTAAGTACATAGCCTACAGAATTCCTACTGAAAAGACTCTGATGCATTTAAATGATTTGGTTTAATTAGGAGAACATGAAAACACCTGAGCTACACAGAACAACAACAATAAAATCATACCATGGGTGTTTTATATATTTTGATTAACTCCATGAGTTACATGGACTTAAGCTAAAGGAAAATCAACTTTCTAGCACTTTGGTGTCTCATTTGTAGCAGAATTGCATAAGATGGTGCAAACTCTTTTCTTCTTCCCCTTAGCCATCCCCAACTTTCATTTAAAGGCAACTGAGTTATCAACAAAATATTGCACAAAGGCAAATAAAGGTTTACATTGATACAGCAGCTTCAAAAATATTAAAAAGAGATGGCCATTAATATTACCCATATTAGTGAATATTTACTGTACTGATAAATTGTTCTGTCAAGGCTGAGTTCAGAGCTGAATTGAAAAGCTTGAATGTTTAAGGTGCAACTAAGCATTAACACATCAGCAAAGCAGAAACTGATAGTTGAGGTTACAGACTGACAAGATTAAATACATTTTAAAACTCTAGAGAAATATTTATCATACACCATTGATATTTACTATTGTCCCAGGTGCATTTTAACTTTATCTATTGCTAATGACTGTCATTAAGAAGAGTGTAAAGAACTATTTATGTATTAGCTTTTATACATATATATTTAATAATGTCATGTTCTGTGTGTTTCTGTGTGATTTTCTTCTATGGAGTAAAATTTTATAAGTAGGTCTGCACATACTGTATAACCAAAATTATTGCTATTGTAGATATAAATACCACATCAAGTATTAGTCATTTTAAATATTTGCAAGAAGTATCCCATAGCCACAAGTTACTGTTTTACTTCTAAATTAAGCAGAACCAGTTTAAGGTCAAGCTGTGTCCCATGACTGTCCATTCTGTTCAGCTACCAGCATGTTTCCTGGCAATTCTAGCCCATGTTAACTAGCTTTCTCACAGGCAAACCTGAGCATAATTTGCTCCTAATGATGTTTACAGAGCAACTAGAATGCTCAGCCTCCTGCAGACTGTAGCACTGTAATGGATCCTGAAATAATAAGACCAGAAATCCAAATAAAAATGTTCAGAGAAATCTTCTGAGACAGAGATCTGAAACCTCGCTTAATTTTTGTGGTGCAAAAGGATTGGGAGGAGGGGTTGCATGTTTGTTGTGAGAGCTTTTCTTCCATCAGAAAAAATCTAATGCACCCAGAATTTAATATTCAAATCCTTCTGTGTTGACAGCACACTAATCTTTCTTAAGTTGCAGACAAATAAAGCAGCTATGCCTGATTGTGACAGCACGATACATAAGACTGTGAAAGATTTGGCAGAAGGAGATTTTTATTTCTTTAGTTCTGTCTGGTCCTGCACAGTAACATCTCTAGGTGGTTTTATATGTAATGATGATGTCCTTTACAAATTAGGTCTGTAATGGCACACCTCCCCAGCCTGTTGCAATAAATGCTTTTGTGTCCTCAAACACCTTGATACAACTGGTTTCCAGCCTGTTTCCAGAAGTGAATTGATTACCTGACTGGGGGATATTTTCTTAAATTCAGGTACTCGTAAATTCTTCTCCTGCCTTCTTAATAATGTTAATACCTTGTCTCAGAAGTTCAGTGGTTCATAAACAAAGTGCATTTTTTTTCACTACCTGGATAGATTAATGAAGAATTCTATGTTTACATGAAACCAGAAATTGAAGAAAAAATATTAAGCAGTTATTAACACAATTAAAATTAAAACTCTAGCACACATATATACTCAAGGTTTAGAAGTTCATGAAATATGTAAATAACTTCTGTAAGTTATCAGACATTAAACTTACTTTGTAGAGAATCCGTACTCTTCACGTATTATGTATTAGCTTTTATACATATATATTTATATTTATATCCCTACTCTTCACGTTCTTCTTAAAACATTAACAACTCAGGCAAGTCAATTTGCTGAAGTCCCTAGGCTTAGTTTACACCATTGGGCCCAAGAGTAGACACAGCACCCATATGTGTCTCACCAGGACAGAACAGAAGGGAAGGGTCAGCTTTCTTGGCTGCAAGGGCTCGTTGCTGTCAACTCATCCACCAGGACATCCATGTCCTTCTCTGCCAACCTGATTTCCAGCTGCTTGGACCCCAGCATGTGCTGCTGCAAGAGGTTATTTTTCCCCAGAGGCGGGACTTCATGTTTTTCTTTGTTGAACTTCATGAGGTTCATCTCAGTCCATTTCTCTACCCTGTCCAGGTCACTCTGAGTGGCAGCACAGCCATCTGGTCTGTCAACCACCCCTCACAGTTTTGTATCATCTGCAAACTTGCAGAAGGAGCACACTGTCCCAGCCTCCAGGTCATTAATGAAGATGGTAACCAGTATTGGCTTCAGTATTGAGGACACCACTAGTGACTGGCCTGCAGTAGGGCTTTATGATCACAGCCCTTCTGGCCCAGCAGTTCAGCCAGTTTTCAATCCAACTTCCCTGTTGATTTATCTAGCTCATACTCCATCAATATGTCTGTGAGGATGGTAAAGAAAGACAGTGTCAAAAGCCCTGCTAATCTCAAGATAAACAATATCAGCCCCTCTCCACTCACCCACCAACTCTAAAAGGCTTTTAGATTGTTCAGGCATGATTTCCTGACCTGATCCCTCTCCAGGAAAAGTAAATCTTCTTTCCTCCAGGCTTTCCCTCTGGTCTCAGGATTACCTTGGCTGCCTGCACAGTCTTTGGGTATCCCAAGACCCCTTTCAAGGGCAACATCAGACAGACAAAGCAAAGGGGGTCATCTCCCAGGAGCACTTGGATTTTGTGCCAAAGGGCCCAAGTGAGCTATGTCAGCTGAACATGGGACGGCTACATGAGACTGAACACGGGATGGCTACAAAGTGTGGCCAGTCTCTGGAGCAGCCCCAGATGGAGGTGACTCCAGGAGCTGTCAGATACACATCTGAATTCTAGCCCATGGGATCTTCAAGGAGTTCTTCAAACTAATGACAGCTGTTGTATAGGAGGAGCAGGGATCAGTCTGACAGGTGCACAAGCAGTTCTTTATTCAGGCCTCTGGCACTGGCCAACTGTAAGGCTTAGACTCCAGTATGAAGTTTCACCTCCAGTGACACATCATCCAAAATGTAAAAGTCAATGTGGGTAGAACAGTTAAAGTTTGTATGGCAAACGTAAACTAAAGGTAAATTGTGGCCCAATTTGCATGTAGTCTCACCCTAACAAATATATTTCTCCTTCATGAAGGTACCTTTTTCCACTTTTGCTTTCTCTATGCCTTTGAAATTAGGGAAGCATCATATCTTTTGTACCAAAAAGTAGAAAAAACCCACGCTCATTTCATTTCAGAAACTCTAAAACAGCTCGTTGCTGAATTTGATGAGCAACATGGGCATGAGTTATTAATGAAGCTGGCATAAAGTAGATAGGAGGTCAATAGGATAGACATAGTAATTAAAATGCAAAGTTTGCATTGTTTTTAAGTAATACCATTGGGATGCAGGATGCTGGTGCTGCATACAGTTTAAGAAACAACTCAATAACATCTATAAACAGCAGATAAAAGGATTTTTGGGCCATTATAGATAGTGAGAAAAACCTCCTGGAAAGAGAGATGAATGTTTTTTGGATTTAACATTTTTATTACTTTTTATGGCACCTTTTCATTAAGGTAAAATTTATCAGATCAGCAGATCAAAATCAAAATGAATGATTACAAATATTGTCAATATGCATGTGTGCATGTGTCTTTCTGCATATCTAATTTGCATGATGTAATTTAACTTCTGGACAAAGTCAGTGGGGCCATGATAACCTCTTTTCCTTCTACACTGACAACCATATCTTTCTACCATAGCACATCATGAAGACTAATTATCTTCCATTACTTATTTCCATCATTTATCATTTGTTAGCCTCCCCATTGAGTACATAAATGCTCCTTTTAGCTTTTACTGCTTTAGATTTTACTGTTTCAGCACACATGGTATTTAAAACAAAAATCTACTGAGCCTTTTCCAGATTGAATATTTTCTGAATTGCAAATACTACAATGGCAATGGTGAACTGCTGCAAGAAGGAGCTTTCAGTGTGTCTTCAAGTAAAGTCCCAGCATGACTACTTATGCAATTAGGTATTTGCATGAATATGCACAACACTTACCTCGAACCTCTTTGCAAACCAAATGTTTTCTAACACAGATGTTAGGGTTGAATTAATAAAAAAGGTGTTCAATATTATGAAAGAAGAGAGCTTTCATTTTGGTGGCAGCACACAAAACCTGTTTCAATCTGTTCATTGATTTACTCCTTTCCAGAAACAACCTCCAACATATGAAAGTCTGTACGTACTGCCCAAGATGACGTCTTCTCCTCTGGCCCTGCACAGAGAGGGAAGAGGTCTAATGCACCCAAGGGACACAGCAAGCATTTCCAGCTCCTGTTCCTTCTCTGGTGTATTCCTGGGAAACTACAGCTTCCAGACACCCGGTGCTAGGGGTTAGAGATAGACTCTCAGTTTATCCCTGAAGAAATAAAGTGCCATGTGAAAGAGATTACACAGATCCACAAAGATCCAATAAAAGAAAGTTCTCTTGGGTTAAAAAGAAGAAAGTAAAAAGAGAAAAGAGTTTCCAAGCAGCATCTGATTATAAAGCTGGTAGCACTTGTGTTGCCAGTTCATTGCATCGCTAGGATCACTGAGTTTGACGAGAAAATATCACAGCCTTTGCTATGGTTTCAGGCAAAATCATTACAATTCTCATCATTTTCTGCACAAATTACCCATAAGGGAGGGCTCCTTTAAACAGTCAGCAGCAATCCAACTCGTACTCATTGTACAGTGGTTGCTGTTGCTAAGGTTATATCTACACAGCAGAGTGCATAATAAATTCATAGAGTGTAGCGTGCAGGAGTATTCACGTTGAGTATCTGCCAGTGCATCCACAGTGTCTGAGCGCGATGGCAGCGAGCAGTTTCCTGGCTGCCTCACAGATTCCAATGCACTGTTGCGGTCGATGCGCTATCTACACAGCGGCTGAGATTTAAATATAAAAACACTGCTGGAAAAATAAAAAGCTACCTTTTACCTTGGGGATCTCCTGCACTATGTCTTTAGGTGGGTGTGTGGGACAGACACAGGAGAAAGAGATGAGGTAGAGGGGTAGTGACGGGTTTTCCTTTAGATGGATGGGTACATATTCAGGTGTCCTCTAGGAAATGTGGCATGCCAGAATTGGATCCCCTAGTTTTAAAGACTTCAGACTGCGGTTAAAGGTGATACTTAGATGCAGGAGGGGAGTGATTATAATGGTATCCCTGTAAAAAGTGCAAAATATATCAGTGAGTAGGAGTGGGGAAGGGCTGCTGGCAGTGATAATGAACACCCTCAGTAAGGTGTTGTGTCCACAAAAGGCAGCCAACCTATATAAACAGAGCTTTCCTATGCTTCTTTTAAGAGACCAAGGTTAGGGTTTTTGTTTGTTTTTGTGCTTTTTATCCAGGACCCTGGACAACCAAACCTAGGCTTAAAAAAACAGATGATTCAATCAAAAAAAACTGAATAGGTAGTACCCACACCAGAAGTGGCAATTTTCAGTTTCTAACAGTCCATGTCCAATCCCTCAAACTGAGGCTTTATCAATCCTTTTTTTTCGCTTTTTCTTTTTTTTTTTTTTTTCTAGACAGCATAGACAGCAGAAAATCCTCAGTAGCAGAAGCTATTTAAAGTCCCTGGCCCAATATCGAATCCTCAGATTTGGCAGTAGCAGGTTTCAGCTGGATTTTCTGGGCAGTAAGTAACTCAGCAGCAAATTTACTCTTTTTAATACAATGGCAACAGTCCTTGGAAGTAACAGGAATGACTTCAGATGGTGCCAAAATTTAAATGAAAAATCTAACTATAGCTGGCCTCGCAGCCTGCTGGCAGCACGCGCTGTGCTTCTGTGGGAGACCAGGGTTGAGGAGTGAGCTCAGGGGTCCTGCTCGGCTGCTGCAGACACCCCCGGGAGTGCTGGGGTGATGGCCCTCACACTGCCATGGGCTCATGTGCCAACCCGACCCACTGCCTGGAAGCACAGGGAGGTGGAAAGATCAGTGGCAGGGTATGGCAAAGCATGCATCTCGTTGGACGCATGCATGTGCAACAGGAAGACTCACAAAAGCCTGAAGATCCAGTCTACATTGCTTTCTAGTCCACTGCTGCCAGTTTTACTCATTTTTGATTCTTCTTCCTTTACACTAATAAATACACTATTCATTTTCATTGAAGGGATGTAAAGATGATAAAAGTACCTCTCTTCAAAACCATCATTTTCCTTTAGGAACTACAGAAACTAGATGTTCATAAGATTTGTAGGATTTCTTTCAAATGCAACTCATGTAGGTTTGCTATCTCTGCTGCACAAGTGTACACAGTCATCACTTTTTGAGAAAATAATAAATGGAAAAATGCCTATGGGCAAGTTGCAGGTAAACTTGCATTTCCAGATGCCCAATTGGAAGGTCCACATCTTCTATCCAGGCTAGTCCAGACTGACATCTGGGAATCTCCTGGGAGATTCAGAGGGTATGTGAATACGTACAGCAGGATGGATTCAGGCTTTGAGATCCTTCCTGGGAACTGGGAAGCTATCTCAGGTTTGCTAATACACACATAGCCTGCGAGGCTCTTCTTGCAATGAAATTTTACCAGGGAAAAGAGTGTTTTCCCTTGCATGGGAAAGACTGAGGGTCAGCACATAACTCCCAGTCTCTCCTGGCCTGCCAGGACTAGCACGGTGGGAGCTGCACATTTTTACAACAGCTCAGTCTAATCAGTACAAATTTTAAGCATCTTCCACCACTCAGAAATAAAATATAGGTTGGACAGTACTTAAGTGAGTCCAGGAAAATAATCACAGCCTATATGCTTAAGTTAAGCACATGCCTCAGAGCTTTACTGCAATGTGGCTTCAGCAAAAGGACTAAGACATGGAAAAATTGTATTAGCACAACTGCTTGGATTAAAGTGCACTATACTCACCTGCTTGCTTCTATTGAGAGCATATTACCAACAAACTCCTTTTAAATTTACTTGCTGTGATGCTGGGAACTTTTTTACCTACTTTTGGGAAAAAAAGCCAGTTTTCAATCCAAGTTGTAAACCCTTGAGAAAGGGGTTTTGAACAGGTCCCCCACTGTGACTGGAATAAAAACATACCAGAAAAAGCACGTGTTGGGATGTCTGCCTCATAAGAAACAATGCCTTCTCCTTCTCAATCCCATTGTGATTGCTAGTCTTTTAATGTATCTCAGCCACCTACCTAGACATCTTGATTCGCTTCTCTATGAGGTATTGCAAGTTTTGAAATACACCCTGGGAAAGCAAATCACAGCAGCAAAAATGCCTAATAAAGTTGAAATGAGTCACTTATTTTCATTGTTTTAATAAACACAGAAACAAAAGTATGGAGTGAATACAGATAGCAAAGTAAAAAAAAATACCAAAAATAAGTTCTTGGGAATTATGAATTAGTCCCCAGACACAGGAGAGTCCAGCAGAAGTTTGTAGTGCAATGCGGGCTGTGAAACATTTGGGTTGAGCAGACCTTACCAATAAATTTTACTACAGGCATTCTCAGGCACACTTTGCCTCTTATTTCTCACCCCGACTCTTGTCAAACACTTAGCACAGAATGCATTTGCCTCCATTTCAAACACTGAAATGTTTGAGTGTAGAAACCAAACTTCTACACAGTTTCTGCACTTGTGTGTCCTCTCTTCAGGATCTTAACTTTGCCTATCTCTTGGAGAATAAATTATCATCAATGCATTCCAGGAACCTCCTGCATTACTTATGTCCTGCTGTGTTGTCCCTCCAACAGATACCAGGGTGGTTGAAGTTCCCCATGAGGTCCAGGGCTTGTGACCATGTGGTTGCTCAGAAGGCCTCGTCTGCTTGGCCTTCTTGGTCAGGTGGCCTGTAGCAGACCCCCACTGTAACATCACCTGTCCCTGCCCTCCCTGTATTTCCCCTGCCATCCCTGTATCTTCTCCTGTATTTAGCTGATGGAACCAGCTGCCAGCCTAACTGCCCTGACTGTTCATTATCAGCCGTAGGACTGAAGTTATAATCTCTTCAGACCTGCTAGTGGAACCGATTGTGTGAGTGCTCCTTAACCCATTTCACTCAAAATAAGCTAGGTTTCCAAAGCCCTCCTAGGCAGGATGGTGGACATTTGACATTCTGAGAAATGCAAGTGTGATACTGACCATTTTAATCACTTTTCACATGCATACATAGAAAGATTAAAGAAATTGTTAATCGTTCTCACACTTGTGTCAGTTGAACACCCAAGAAAAAAGCCATGAATGTTTTTCAGGAAACTTGAGAGGTCTAGGATAAGTGGGAAATGCAGAGAAGAAAAAGGAGCCTTCATGGGGCTAGTATTTCTATTAGCTTATTAGATCTATTTTGTAATCACTTAGCATGCTAAAGTGACTTGGCAAATGAGAGAGTAAGAAAAAGAGAGTACTTGTTCTGAAGAAAAATGTGTTGATGTGATGGGAGATTGATTACAGAATAATCTGTATGAGTACCCCATTGTTTTTTCACTTCTTATTTCTCTTTTTCTTGTTATCATCTTGATAATAGCAAATCCAGGACTGGATTAGCGTATCCTTACAAAAATGAGAGTAGGGCGTTTTTCGAGTCTTCTATAGCAAAGGAGGAAGTATTTGGTAAGTGGAAAAGTGTTAGGGAGAAGTAGATTTTATTTGAGATGTTTTTATTATTGAAGAAAGACCTTTCATGTGAATGTTTTCTGCTGAAAATGTTATAAAAATGCCTTTGGAGCTGGGAACTGGACATGGTGGAGGGAGAAGAGCTGCATAACCACTGCCATGGACTCTGCATGGGCTGTCTTCCCAGCACTGTATGAACTTGTGGGTTGACTGAATGCCTGCCAAATCCTGCCAAAATTCAAACACTATATCATAGCACTAATATATCTTACTGGAGTTTTGCAGATAAACTCTATGTCAGATGCTGTTATTAGCTTTCTGAAGAGAAAAAAAACTTATTTCCTGATTATATTCTCTGCCTAAAGTCTCACTTTTGTCTTAGAAGAAGGTGTGCCAATATAGGTCTTTTATCATC
Organism: Calidris pugnax; assembly: GCF_001431845.1. Taxonomy (NCBI): domain Eukaryota; kingdom Metazoa; phylum Chordata; class Aves; order Charadriiformes; family Scolopacidae; genus Calidris; species Calidris pugnax. The sequence goes on from NW_015094509.1 coordinate 12,751,814, forward strand.
TGGAAGTACTGATTTCCTGGTTCTCTTCCTTCCAGTTTCAGCTGCAGATGCGGTATGGAAATTGCACAAGTGTGTTCATTGGCAGATTCTGTCAAAGTTACCAACAGCCTTTGATGTTGCTTTTCAGCCTGATTTCATAAATTTGGCTTTGGCTTTTCTAGGAGAAAGATGACAGAGAATTCCTACAAGTTATTTTTTTTTATTTGAAGCACTGATTTTAAACAGAGCTATTCCCCCCCCCCCGCCCCGTTTCTTTTTCTTTCCTCTCCAGATTCAGCATGTTATGAGTGTCCCAGTGGGCTGCCACGGGAGGGTTGGTTTGTGCTGAATGTGGATGATGTAGCCCCAGACTGAATGGGAGTTGACTCCTGCAGCTCCTGCCCCAGCAGCAACTTTGCCATCAAAGTGCAGAATGCTGGGGCTGGTTGGCCTCACCAGAGACTGTCTCATCCATCCTGCTGTCCCAGAACAGATCCACTTTCCGTGTCATCCCTAAAAGAAGTTTATGTAAGAAATCCTTTAGGATATCAGTGCTAAAACCACAGCGACCTTTCTTGCCTATTTATTCTAGTGTCTTCACCATCAGAAAGCTTTTCTTAATGTTTAGCAATTCCTACTGTAATTCATGCCAATTTCTTTCCTTCCTATTCTCCATGGACAAGAAGGACAGCTTTATTCCCTTGCATACTGCAGTAACCTCTGTGTGCTTGCTAAGCTGTTCCCATCACCCTTCTATTCTTCAGACTAAGCAAACACAGTATATTTCATGTTTGATGTTGAGTCATCTTTTTAAAAAATCTAAACTTTTTTAAATGTCCTGCATTAAACTGTACAGAATAATCCATCTGAGGTCTTACCAGTGTTGAGAAGATCAGTAAGATTGATTCCATGCACCTTGTAGTCCATTTGTACATGCAAGGCTTACAGCTTCCCTTTTCTACAACAGCAGGGCATTGTTGAGCTACATTTCGATCCATTGCACAGCCAAACCTTTTTATGAACTACCATTAAACCAGCCTTTCCAGTCTTTGTGTAGGTGAACACCTGTGCCTAGCTGTGGTACCATCTACTAATTCCTAAAGGCTGTTTCTCCAGGATTACTTGATCAAGAGCTCAAGTGCCACAGTGGGTGGTAACAGCAATTGGGGAATACCATCCTGGAGGAAATCTGCCCCTTGCAATGTACACAACCAGGGCTTCTCAGCTGGGTTTGCAGCTCAAGGCTCTGGTTAGACCTGCCGCTATTTGCTGTTCAGATGAGAACTCTAGTAAAAAACATTTCCTTCTATTTGCATTTGAAAAGTGGACCATTAATAGATACATTCAGTTTGTCTTTCATATCTGTTCCAATTTCCTGAATATGAGACTATTGTTACAAGAACCAGTTAAAATTTTGTTCAACAGTTATAACATTTTGCTTTGAGACAAAAGTGCTAATAGAAAAAACTAAAACTTCTGTAAGGATTTTTCTGATTTTTTGAATGACAAAAATTGAAGCTGGAGTATATCTACAAGCATTCTAAAATATTTTTTTAATATTCTTTTAGTGGGAAAAATAATATTTGCCAATCTGGTGGAATTATGATAATTAACTATTTTCAAAGAAAATATGAAAACTTCATGTTTAAAAATTAGGGGCACGCTCTTTATCCTTCTGCCCCCTTTTTGACATTGTGCTTATTGTAATACAATAAAACTAATTGTGTTCATAAGATAGGTGGGCTATTTAATATTTTATTTGTATTTATTTGTATCTTGTAAAATTTTTTTTAAAAATCTGGGGTTTTGTAACATCTCAGTCAGATGCAATTTCTTGTGCATGGGTTGGCTCGCGAGGGGAAGGAGCAGGAGAGCTGTGGGGTTTCTGCCACTGGAAGGAACCCCCCCTTACTTGCTAGGCTGGGCAGGGGTTCAGCCTGCAGAGGCTGAGACCTGTCTTGTTGAGTGTCCCCCAGTGAATATGGATGGGTTTGGATAAACAGGTTCTTGCTGAAGGCTCTACTTTATTGTGAACAGTAAAGACTGAGCAAGTGCTGAGTCCTGCTCTCAAGTAAAGCAGGTCAAGAATCACTGCTTAAATCTCAGCTGGTCAAAACAGGACCTAGCATCTTCTGCACATCATCTGAAGTGACTGTGGATTTGCCGCTTTTTGCTGCTTCGCGTTTAACTCATGCATTCTTTTTAAGTTCATAAAATACCTGTGCACGGGTGGCCTCCCTGTCGGCTCCTGTGAGGAACGCGGTCCCGGTAAATCTCAGCTTCAGCTGAAGTGAACCTTCGGCCACAGGAGGGCAGCAGCTCAACGCACCCGCTCAAACTTCACCCTCTGGTGGAAAAAAAAAGAAAAAATAGAAAAGGTTATATCAACAAATACCAGCCACAATAACTGGCCTTATCCCCTCCTCTTCTGCAGTGCTAGTTACTGTGATGGGGTGCTCTGAGCGTAGCATAACATTATTTTTAGACAAGTTGCAGATAAGCTTTTTTTACTATGTATTTCTCAAGTTATGTACAGATTTATGGCAACCTTATGAAATTTATTTCTTCCCTTTCTTTATACAAATCATATGCAGCTGGCACACACCCGACTCTCTCATAGTGCTTCCAGTACTGCCATTAATTTCATTCAATGTTTCCCATGGACTTTGGTCAAGGACATGTGACAATTTATATCTGTGTTTATATATTAGTTTTCTTGCTCTATACTGTATTACAAATCTTACTGAAATAAATAGCAGAATTTATTAAAATAATTAGGTTATTAAAACAAAGTCTTCAGCAACAAAACGAAAAGATACATGACTTCGTTACAATCTTAATTGTCATTAAATTAAATTTAATGAAATTTAAAAAGGAAACTATGTGAGAAGCAGGTTTTTTCAGTGAGGATTTAGAGGTGAAAACAAGCAGGTGTTTGAAATGCAGCCCTATTGCAAAGCCGAAGAGGAAACCTGGCTCAGTGTAAATGAACCGCTGGTTTTGTTTGCCTCGATTGCAGAAGCAAGGGCCCAGGCACAACGTTCTCCCTCACCCTCGTGCCAGGCCTCCTCCTGCAGCTCAGGCAAGCTGCCCTCATCCCTCTGTTGCTGCTCCTTCAAGCACAGAAACTCTCCCAATCTCCTGCTGCCTCGGTGCAGATGAGGTCAGGCTGTCTAGGAAAAGACACGCACACGATGCATTTTTCCATCTGTAACTCCATGAATCATGGTCACTATGGATTACGGATGAAGGGCACCTGGGCATGGCTGTATCAGTGCCACCCATGGTGCTGTCTGTGTGAAGTAAACCTGTGCTAAAAAATTGCAAGAATTCAAGTATTATTTTTTTTCCCCAGGTTCTTGGGAAAAGCGCCCAAAGCTCACTCTGAAGCACAGGCTTACCATCAGTCCCTTGGCTTCACTGCTACACTTCAGTATAAACACTGTCAGCTGGCAATAGCAAAGAGAAAAACCACTCAATGAGCAACACCAGAAGAAAAATATTACTTTATATGTATGTGCCTTGCAGTAAAACCACACATTTTTTCTTTGCATTTTTAACCCCACAGAATCTTTTCCATTCCTGGCTGTGGCATCCAGATGTCCATGTAGCCCAAAACAGTATTGTTAGGGCTGATGTTAAGCCATCTCTAATCCCCGGTGTTTTAATTGCTAGGATGGGTTTTGGATACTTTGAGAAGAAGGAGTCCGTCTCAAAAAGCCTTGACCAGCTGAGCTCTGCTGTGGCATCACCATCCTGAGCAGGCAGTGCCAGCCAGTGCTTGAAATGAGAAACCAGACTGCCCGACTTTTTACTTTGATAATTTTTGCTGCTGTAGTGATTTCAGATACCCACGAGATGGTGCTACTATGCTTTGGTTGAACCTTGCAAGCAAGGCTGGAAAGGTAGCAGAGAAAAAGCTGCAGAGAGCTTAAGTCTGGAACACGTCAGAGATGTTGAATATATTCATATTGCACAGTTATCGTATTTCTGACAAGTATAGATGGAGCTTAATTGCAGTGAACAAAACCTTCATAAAAATATCTTAGTGGAGGACGGTAGAGCACAATAGATGAGCATCTGTATCTAACACATCTACAGGGAGAAGCTTAATAGCAATTTTTAAATATCAAATTCAACCTTTCAGTTTACAACAAAAGATTCCTTTCCAATCAAATCTCATCTAGATTAAAGCTCTCCATTGTGGATCCTACAATAAAGCAATACTACCATTATGATGAGAGGCTATAGCTTTTTTTGTTGCTTGTTTGTTAAGGATCAGAAGAGAAGATGGAGTCACTTGCTCCTGTCATTTATGCAGAAAATAATGACCCGCTGGCGTTCAAGAAGATAAAAAATTAAAACATTCCCTTTTTGTCTTCCACACGTGCAGCCTTGAGGTCACTGTACTATTCCAGTAACGCAGAAGAAAAAAAAAAAAAAAGCCTAAGTACAAATTTAATCCAGTAGAAAACATTTGTATTACACAGGAAGAGATTAACCTGGGCAAGTGATATGTGGGAAATGACATGATTGTGCTTTAATACCCAGGAGAGATGTTGAAGCCTGCCAGTTCCTACACTCCTGTGTCAATCTCTTGCCCAAAGAGTCTCTTCGTGTTGGCAGTTGACACAGGTCAACGAGATGTGCCTCTGTCCTAAGGAGCAGGGCAGGTAGTGACATCAGAGCTGGTGACTCCACATTAACTGCAAAGTGGAAGGTCTCAAAAGTGGGAGAAATAAGCTTGTGGCTTAAGCAAGAGACAGTCTCCATCCTGGACACACATCAAGGCAGAGGAGTTTTGGCAGGGTGATTGATCCCCATGCAAAGAAGACTGAGAATCTCAGCTACGAAGAAAAGGAACAAAATGGGGACACTTCTCTCATTCTCATGGCGAGAATTGTCTTTACTATTTAAATGCATAAGGCAACCAAAGGCCAATAGTGATATCAACTGCAACAATCCAAACACCAGATCACTTTTCTCTGTTCAGTGGGGTGGTCTAATTCATAACTGCTGTGGTGGGGTCACCATGCTGTGAAGCTCATGCAAATCCCATGTCAGTCATTGTGTAAGAAGCAGAGCAGGACAGCCTGTAGTAAAGAAACAGACAGGAACACCTGCTTATCATACCTGCCTCTCATAACTTTTCCTGCAATACTCATGAAACATACAGTAGTTGGATTATTTTTGCTTTCAGCACATATAGATAAAGAGAAATATGAGACATGCCAGTGGCCTATGAGCCATGCAATGCCTAGTTGTTCATTAAAATTCAGATGAGGTGAGTAGTGCCCCTTGAGCAACATCTGTGCATAGCCTGGATGCTGCCCACATCATCCCAGATGGCATGCTACTGCCATGTAAAGTGCAATTCTCCCAGATCACACTACTGTTAGTGGTGCCAAGAGGCAGCGTCCAGTAGTTAGAGGAAGCTCTAATTCAGGCTGCTCACTGGGACCATCAAAAGGATCGTAGCTCTATCGAGCTATGAATGCTTGAAGCTTTCCCAGTTGCTGTCCCAGATCCTGTAGGACAATAAACTGTTTGCTTGCTACCAGTTCTTCTGTCTCACTTTTGAGGTCCACCTCTGAAAGAAGGCAGGACCCAGGACTGTCCTCTGTGCAAGCTGACTACGATGAGCTCTGAAATCGATTCTCTGGTTCACTCACCTGGACTCAAAATGGTTGCATGGCTTCTCCATGGTCCCTTTTTGATTCTGTTGGAGCACTTTATGCTATTTTTCTCATTACATTCAGTTTGCACTCTGCATCTTCCAGCTGGATTTGAAGACAGACAATGGCTTGCATGACAGAAATCTGCCTCTCTGTAACTTGTCCCTTCAGGTCAGCATTTTCAGCTTGAACCTTTTCTGCCCACGGTGGTGAGAATTTTCTTCAGCCAGTCTGGTGTTTTCATCAATCATTTCCATTGGCTGCACCTGTAACTCCTCACACCTTTGGCTGAGGGTGCTCACATAATATGAGCCCTCTTCACCTGCAGCTAGTTGGGCCTGAAGCTTCTTAGTTGCCCTCTGTGAAACTTCATTCTGCTGCCTCTGTACCATCAAAGCTCTGCCAGGCTTTCTCCTTGCTCCAGCCCCCTGCTGAGGAAAAGATTTTGTGCCTGGTTCCTCAGTGGAGATTTGGATGAGCAGTGTCACTGGAGTGTTCACCAGGTGCTTGATGGTCTCCTGCAGGTGCCAGCGTCTTTCTTTCAGCTGCTCAGTGATGCTAGCTTAGCATTTTCCTGCTGGGGCCTCTCTGCCTCCTTGCAGGCTTTTCTTTCTCAGGAGGTGGTTCTCCATCTCAAGAGCACCATGTTGCATCTCCAGGTCTTCTAGGGCACACTGCAGGTGGGCGTTCTGCTGTGGCTGTAGGTGCTGCCAGGAAGCACCAGGTCTTTCCTTGCAGGGCCTGGTACCTGCCACAGCCTGGCATGTCATCTGCTGCCCAGCACTGTGGCTTTTGGGAGGTCTCTCCCATAGTACCAACCAGAAAGACCAAGGCTTGGTGTGGTAGCTGGACACTGCCAGGACCTGGGGCTCATTTCCCTCAGGGAGAGCAGGAGCTCAGTGTCTCCTGATGGATCCACTGTCTAGGAGGGCTTTCGGACTGGACCCCATGGTGCAGCTTTCAGGAGCCAATGGTGTGTCCTGGCCCTGAGCACTCAATGGAGGAGTGGGGCAGTATGGTTTCCATATCACATGCCCTGGCCCCAAGCACACAATGAAAGGGTGGGCAGTATGGCCTTTGTGGCAGGTTTGCCTTGGACTGTTTACTGGCTGTAGGTCATCTTCTGTCAATAGCTTAGGATAACAAACTCCAGAATTTAGCAGAAGAATGAGTTTTAAATAGGATTCAGCTCAGTGTGCTAATTTTATTTTACTGAAGGCAATAGTCTTTTAAATTGATTACGCTTTGAAATTGCACATTCAGAAAAAGCAAGTCTGTTAAAGGTCACACAAAACTGCTCTTGCCATCAGTTTTCAATTGTTTGCAGAGTTTCAGATATATTTTGACATTTGGAAACTTTATGAAGAATGTATCATCTCAAAGTGTGTATCTTGGATGAACTTAAAGACAACTTACAGAACGTTTATCTCTGTTTTAGGATGCAGATTGGATTTTAGCCAGCCATCACTGAAGTAAAGATCTCTTTTTTTTTTTTTTTTTTTTTTTTTTATCCACAGAGTTGCACCTGTCTAGAGAATATAACCCTTTGGCATACTCTGCAAAAGGCAAGGCAGCGCTGAGAGCCTTGTGAGCTATCTCAGACAGTTGTGGTGGAGTAGCCTTATTGTCACAGCACATTACCAAAGTTAATAAACCTTTTCTGTAAGTAACACTAATTAGCCAAGTCTGAGCACCATACTTTTCAGTCATACTAGCTTGTGCTAATATATTTCGGACTATCAGGCATCACTGAAATAAAAATCTTTTTTTTTTTTTTTTTTTTGTTTTGTTTTATCCACAGAGTTGCACCTGTCTAGAGAATATAACCCTTTGGCATACTCTGCAAAAGGCAAGGCAGCGCTGAGAGCCTTGTGAGCTATCTCAGACAGTTGTGGTGGAGTAGCCTTATTGTCACAGCACATTACCAAAGTTAATAAACCTTTTCTGTAAGTAACACTAATTAGCCAAGTCTGAGCACCATACTTTTCAGTCATACTAGCTTGTGCTAATATATTTCGGACTATCATGAATATCTTTGTACAGCACTACATTGCTTTTTGTAGCTCTGCCCAAATGTGAGTCGGTACCAATGACAGTAATATGGATGTCTTCTGCATTCAGTTGTTTTCTTGCCAGGAAACTTTGCAGAGCCATTAAAGAATATAGTGTATTTTAAGGTTATGTATTGCTAGCAAAGAAACCTGAGATCACAAGCCCTGTTTCTTACACATATTATTTGTCTGCGAATGTCAACCTACACAGAGTCCCATTTGGGAGAGATTAATGACCACAGTAGTCTGCAGCAGCACTGGCTTATGAAACACGCTTCACCAGGCTGTACCATAGCTCAGGTCCTGCCTGTATGGATTATTTTGGCCAGGACTAAGATCTTAATAGCAGGCTGGTGACATATGTACCAACATGAAATATAGTTACACAGAGGTTTTCCAGAGACACCACTCATGTTTGATGCTGCTGGACCTAAAGTCAGTAAATAATATGTCTGTGAGGGCAGGTGTCTTACTTATTCTGTACATAATTCATTCACCATGGCTTCAAAACTGGTACAATTTCCAGACTATTCTTAAATATCTCATCTCTTAGGAGACCAAGCAAGAGATGCATCCACAGCACTCTGCCAACTCATTCCTGGTCTGTGCTAGTGAGGGCACTGCATCACTTTGCTGTGGAAATTTATTTACAAAGAAGCAATTTCTCTGAAAGCAGGACAGATCCCACAGATTCAGATTCTGAGATGAGTTCGGGTAAGGGTCTTTTGTTGTCTATCTGTGGTGCTTAGAAGATCCTCAGTGAGCTCACTGGTGCTCCTGGATCACTTTTCCTGACCTACAACTTGCCTAGTACTTGCAGTGGTCAAGGTTCACTGATGGCTGTGGGATTTGTTACGCACGCAGCTGCTATCAAGTGAACGTAGGGCACCACCAGGGCCTTCTGTATCGCTGCTTAAGCACTTCAGTTCCAAAACCTGTCATAGGTAAAGGTTTCTGCCTGTATCTTCAGCTGATTAAAGTCCAGTCTGAGGACAGATTAATTGTAAACTTAACTTTATGATTAGTGTTTGCTTTTGACTAGTATCTCTTCTGGCTTTGGGTCCCCCTTCTGGGCAGGGAGTGATGGGACAACTCCAGGATCAAGGTGCCTAAACCCTGGCAGCAGGTAGGTATTAAACCTTTGCTCAGAGCTGCCTTTTTCCTGAAGCCAGCTGAGCATATTTCTTGGGACATTGGAGTCCTGGGGTCTGCTCACACCTCTGAATTATGCAAGGTGTGGGCTTCTACTAGAATTTCTTTATTCCAGGAGTGTTTTCTAATCACTGCAGTGTTAGATAAGCAGAAGAGTAACTCATACTCTTTTGTCTTTCTTTTGTTTATTCACTTGCTAAAATTTTTGAAAGGTCTCCATGTTCTTATGTGGTGGATTGAAAACAAATTATGATTTCTGTAAATTTTTCAGAGAACAGAACCTGTGTTTCCCAGGAGCATTCTTACGAGAGATTAAATAGAGATAGCAGATTAAAAATATTTGTATGTCTTATCACAACCTTTTTTTTTTTTTTTTCTCACAGGAAAGGAGTGTAAATTTCCAGTTCCTGATAATGGCAGAGTTCCTGCTTTACTCCTGTTGATATTACTATCCACATAGTCTCTGTGCTGCTGAGATTCAGAGGCCAGTGTGAACTCACTGATTTCAGTGGAGCTATTCTGTGTTTACAGAGTTTATTGTCAAAATACTGTCAAAAGATATGGTAGCAGTTAAAGATTTGGTAACCAAAAGTTAGGATGGTGGAAGAGAAATAAATAGCATGTCAAAGTCGATAGAAAAGCAAAGGCATTACTCTGATGAAAGCTGTGGTCCTCAGTTGGTTGTGTTTAGCCCAGCAGTTCAAATCCAGACTGTGCAGGGAGCAAATGAAATCTTCTCTTAGCAGCTAATTGGTGTTCATTAGTCTGTGTGAAATGAATTTGGGATTTCAGTCCCTTTTTAAGTGAATAGGAGTTTTAGCCTGTGAAGCTAGGGGCCACCGGGCACATCTGAATCAGTCTTACCCTTCCACAGCTTCTCAAACTGCTGGATATCCAATCTTTCTTTGTAGGGCCACTGTCAGCAGCAGGATGGATTATAAATGAAGGCTGCCCACCCACCATGAGGCAGACATCCCTGTGCCCTGCCAGGGAGGGATGCGAGGGGAGGCATGTGTTTCCATGGCACAGGATTACCTTTAACTTTCAAGCTGGGAATGTAGCCTCCCTGACTGTCTTCTGTCTGGGACATCACAGATTTGCTAAACAAGTGCATGGACAAATGGCATCCCAGCATGTGAGACTGGCTCTGTGCTATGCTGCAGATTCATACACAGTATTCTGGGGACCAGAAGGCTGTGTTTCAAACTAGCAGGTGTGAGCACTCCTCCCAGACCACAGGCAACCTACAGTCAAGTTCAAAGTACAGGATGCCATGCTGGAGGTCCCCAGGCTGTGCATGTTCCCAGGGAATGCTGCTTTCCAGGGCTGACGCCTTTCCATCAGCATTCACTGCAAGAACAAAAATAGCAAAGAATAACCGGTGAGTTAGCTCTCCTCTGCAGAGCCTGCATACAATCTCTTGTGTTCAACAAGGGTAGGAAGTACCAGGCAGCTCAGCAGTTATAGCTATAGCTGGGCCACTACGTCCTAGAGACATACAGATCCAGATGATAACTTTTTAATTAGAGTCTTAAATTCATTATCATTTATCTTCTCTGGAACAGCTCCTACATTGACTGGAAACATGGATACAAAGGACAAAACAGAAGCCAAACAACTGAAGTACTGAAAAAATAATATCATAGCATTTTTGTTTTGCATAAATTCATTTTTGTTCAGAATTGTTTGATTCTTTTTTTATATGTAATTCACCACACGCAGTCAAAGAATAGAGGCTAAAACACATGCAAAGCCTATTCCTGCTGTAGCCAAATTCTAGCAAGTTTGTCAGCTGACTTTGTTTCAATCTTGTATTACTTGCACTCAAAAATAAAATACATTTCTTTGACTAAGCTCAAGTAAGGATCAGTACTATATTTAAGGTTTTCCTTATCATCAGACTGTACCTTGAACCAACTAGAGACTGATAAAACAATATATTTTTACACTATAAATTCTGTGATCCTTTAGGATGGCAAGGAAATTGGATAAGTTGCTAGGTCTAAGACATAATACATTTTGTGCCTAAGGTACCATAGGCCTAAATAGAATTAATAAAATTTTAGACTAAAATGATAAATGATATAATATCCCCAGAATAGTTTAGTCCTTATTTTTCATTTCTCATTTCTGTGTAATTCTTGACCCTATGCAGTCAGATTTGTCAAAATGAACAATACTTCAGAAATCTGGATGAAAATCTGAACAGAAGGTAGGATGCAGTGGAAACCATAATCACACTAAGAAGCCATATTTTAGAAGCCATATTTCTGAAGAAACTGAGATTAATTATTAGTAAACCTTTGCCATGTTCATCACTGCACAAAATGTAAATAACCTCAAGAACTTGTTTCAAGCAAGAAAACTTTAGAATTAAGTTAACTAAGTTAAATCTATGTTAACTGAAAGTTACCTTCATAGTGATGTTGGGAGAAAAGCTAAAGTGTGCAGTCCCAGGCATATGAAGAAATGACTGGAGATGATTGCAAACAGGCAAGTGTACAGCAGTGACTTCGGGGAGCTACAACAGGAATATAGCTGTGTTGCAGTTCTAGCTTTTGGCTCCTGAAGTCCACTTAAGTTCTCTTTTAGGTACTTAAACTCCTCTGAAATTCCTGGTTTCACATAATTCTTACAGGTTGAAGCTAGGCCAAAACATTTTTTATTTAATTCCATGTCTACACAAAACACAGAGAATTATATTAATAAGTATCATCACAGTGAGACCTGCAATTTTTCATCCACTTGGTCTGGCCCAAGGAGCCTCTTCCTGCTAAGGAGAACATTCTGATAAATGTAGCAAAGCAGGTAATTTCAAAGTGCTGCTAGCCCACCTGACAAATGTGTAGGTTTTGGCTTCTAATGCCAGGCTTCTTACAGCTGAGATATTAATTGATGATGGTCTTGGCTTTCTGGAAAGATGTAATACTTCAGCAGTAAAACAGTACAAGGATCTTGTGCTAAAATTCAGTAGCTGGATAGGGTTTTCTAATATTCAACTGGCAAAATCACAATATTTTTTTCATTATTACGAAAAATGAAAAATTCATTATTAGTCATACCCTAGGTGATGTAGTATTAAAGGCTGGAAGAGAAAATGCTAATTCTCTAATGCATGAAGCTACAGGAAAAATCCAACTCACTGAACCAGATAATAGTTCCCAACATTTTTGAAATACATTAAAATACCTCTGACAGCAATTGAAATGTAATTATCTTTAATTAAAAGTTGTTCTGTTGATCTATGATGTTGCAAGTTAAATTTACCAACATGCTCATTAGGTAGGTTTTGCTGTTGAGGTTTTTTGTTGTTTTGTTTTTATCTCCTTGTACACTTAAATTAAGGACTGTAGTTATAAGGCAGGGCTGCTGCATACTATAACTTTCACTGCAAGTCCCATCTTTCACTCTCTTCTTGACAGGTGAGCAAACCAAATACATGGAGCACAGGATTATGTATTAATCAAGTTCACAGATGAACTAACTGGAAAATGCTATAAAGCAAACGTATGCATGGAAATCTATGGAGCTTAGACTGATTTATCATAAATTACCAAGAGAAGTGTATTAATCTGGAAAAAGTATGGCTGGCCAGGAATAGCAAAGCATGCAGACGTGCACACTTTCCTGTAAGAGAGGCACCTGCAAGGCAGGTCCTCAAAACTACCCCTGACAGCACTGACTGATGTAAATAACATGTGCTGCTAAAAATGAAAAAGTAATCTTGAATTGTCTTTGAAGAGGCGGAACTTCAAAACAGAAGAAAAAGATTTATCCCTGTGTATAATCCTTGATTTGTCTATCTCTGAAGGCAGAACCGTGGAGGCAGGCTGGCAGAGACGATCAGGTGAAACAGTTGTAAGAGAACTGGCCTCTGGGCATAACAGTTCTGAAGCCCGTGATTGAAGCTAATGCCAGTTGATGTCTAATGTGAAATCTTGTTTGGGAGAACACAAACTAAAGAAAAATAGCCTGGAAAGGCTGAACTCAATGAAAAGGAGAAGCTGCACTGCTCTGAGAGACTCTGAGGTAATGATGAATCTCTTGATTCCTCTGTCTGTTGATAATTGCCTTTCAGTTAGCTTGACTCACAGCCTATATTCACGACCTATGTTCCATACCTTTTGACAGTTCATGTGGTCCTTGCGGCCTTTAAAGTCTCCTGTTACTGCTTGGAACATTAACATTTTTCTGAGAGAAAAATTACATTTTACATTCTCTCTGTGAACCTGCTGTTCTAGTTTTAAGCGATAATGCGCATGCATATTAACTTTGTTCTGTGCTTTTTACAACCATGTTTCCATAGAAGAACATAATTTGCCTGTAAATTGTAGTTAAAATATTCTCTAGTGTCAATGAGATCCAGGTTTTCCTATGGCAATCTTGTAAGCAAGGAGATATTTCCAAATGCAAAGGCCACAGGGTCCACAGTGATGTCCTGAAGGGAAATTCAGCCTGCAGGAGAGTTCTATGAAACTTTCCATTTTCTGCTATGGAAACCAGTTACTTAAACCAATACTCAGTCTGTGCTGTAAACTGGACCTGTAGTTTGCATCAGTGAAGAAGTCTTTGCATGTGGAAAAGCTCAGACCAGTCCAACAACTAGGATGAGCACGAAAAGTTTCACTGCATATTTGTGTGCTCTGTACTGAGATGGAAATATCTGATATGCACTTTATGCCCATTTGTTTCTGGGCTGGACTGGGCAACCTTCATCTCGTTGCTAACAAGTTCTTCTCAGCCCTCTTACATGTGCGTGGCCCAAATGTTCCCACCTCTTCAGAGGTAATCATAGCAGCAGGCAATAAAATGACAAGGCAACCATAAAGGTTCAAAAAGGGCTGGATTATGAGCTGGCTAATCACGCTGTACTGGCTGTAATAAAGGCTAATAAAACATGAGGGAAATAATAGTCATTGTGCATCCTCACACTCCTCACACATCCTCACTGAGGGTGGCATCCTCAATATGGAGGTTGAGAAGAAGTCCTCATGCCTTAGTACAGATTATTCCATAACTCCTTATTGCCAGAGAAAGAATATTGGATCAGACCTGGTCTGATCTATTATCTCAGTTCCTCTATATCAATTCCTCAATAGCCTCAAGCCTGCCTTTGACAGCAAGGGAAGAAAAGAAGGTTTTCCTTCACAGCCAGTAGTCTGAAGTGCTGTAACCAAGAATGGATGTCTCCACTGATGCCACATTATTGTCACACTATCTTCTTCCTTCACAGGTGAATGTCTGTCTGTGATGATGATGTTCCAGCAGCTGCAGCAACATTCTTTTACCCCAGAGAGCTGCGTAGTCCTTTGCTGGGAGCCGTGCTTTGACAAAGACCAGGTGTAAGGCTCTAGGGATTGGCTTGTTCTGGGTAAATTAAAGTTTTGGCCTGCAAACTGGATGTACAATGAAGAAGTGTCATTGCGGAGCATAATCTGATTGATGAGCCTTTTGTTCTTTTCAGGGAGCTCGTGTTGGCTGCTGACTTTGACCAGAACAACATGGTGCCCCACAAAATCACAGAGGCTGTTCCCAAAATCTGTAATGTCGAGCTCCCGTTTTGGGCTAACTGGCCAAACATTTTCCAATTACGGAGTTGCTGGATATCCTAAAGCCCTAAAGGACAATTTCTCCAATGAGACCACCAGATAAAAATAGGTGCAACCAGTATTTTGACTGCAGTTTTATAGCAGTTCTAAAATTTTATTACTTTATTTAAGACCCCCAGCTAAAGCAAGATTTATCAGTCTGCAGTGAGCAGCATCTTCTCATAAGAGCTCAGCAGTAAGCAGACAGCAAACTGCATTACTTGAATGAAAAAGTGAAGTGTCATATAAGCTCTACTCTATTGGAAATGGATTAAAACAGAGCCTGTGGCCCTCTCACTAAATCAAAAAAGGGACTTACTGCTGTGAATATTATTTTTCCCAGTTTTTCAAAGGAACCGTTCCTATTAAGAATTCTGGGTTCTTTTTTTCACCTGGCAGCTCACCTCCAGATAAAACAAGAGTTTCTCCAAGGGACAGAGAGGTCCAGGGAATGCAAAGAGCTCTTGCTCGTGTTTGGTGCTGAGGGGTGGAGATGGCAGTGCTTTCCGTGTGAGCAATGGTGCCTGCTGAGTGTTCTCCCTTGCAGAGAGAAAGCTAAGGGAGGAACGACACAATTTGTCCCCTCTCTGCCCTCAGCAAGAGGAAGCCTCTGAAGAGGGTATACACTTTTGAAGTTGGTACTGCTAATGCAGCACCTGGAAGGGAAGTGTCTTTTTGAAACATTTGTAAAGCTCTCAAAATGGTGATCAGCAGGTGAAATGTAGGAGATTCAACACTTCCTGACTCACCAGCAAGCACCCACGTAAACATTTAAGCACTGCATTTTAGAAGGCAGAAATTGTTTACCGACTATTTTAAAGTCTAATTGCCTCCAAACACAAAGACAGAACCACCGTTGCAATATATATTTATCAGTGATTTAAGGGACACTGCCTAACTTGGCACTGACATGGAGGTGGAACACGTTCCATATGTTTTGCCAGCTGAATGGTGAGACTGCCCAGGGCAGTGCAAAGGCAGTAAACACCTGCAGCCAGATCTGCACTGAGTGCCCCATCAGGTTACTAGTTAAAGCACAGGCTCAATCAAAATGCAAAGTTCAGAGGTGATGAGATTACAGCTTTGTGAGTTCTTCCACAACAAACGTGCTTGACAGTGCTTTGTCTTACATGCCCTCTCACTGTTTAGCTGCAAAAGCAGCAGGTAGCTGAGGGATTTATTGATTTTCTGCATATGGAATGCACCAGATGTTTCTGATCTGTTTGGTTCTGATCCAAGTAGATGCATTTTCATAGGGATTTTTCTGGTCAACGTGATTTTGTCTTGAGCTGAACAAAAAAGTTCAGATATCTGAACAAATAGTACTGTTAGATGATATTGAACATGCTTAATTCTCATATCTTTCCTTATTTCCAATTTATGATAGCTTTTCTACTTTTTCAGGGTCAGGCTTGTATTGTGTCTGTGGCCCGGCAGTCTTAATTTCAAACTAAGTGGGGAAAAAAATCCAAAAATTAATTTTGTATGGAACAAAAAATTATGGTAACATTCTCTACTGAAAAATCAAACTCCTTTTAAAATGTCAGAGCTGAAACAGACATTTCCCTCATTCTCATTCTGTCCTGAGTATAAGTTTCATCCTACAGCTGAGATTTTTTCTTGATGAAAGCTTAATTGAAAAGACTGAATTCCAGAGAAAGTCAAATTTATGAGGTGAGTCATATTCAAGCTCTAAAAATATTGACAGTGTTTGATTCTGATTTTGATTTTAATCATATGCTTCCTCTGTATTCCATTAGTGAACCGTGTCAACATATATTGATTTACATGTAAAAAAGAAAAGTACTGATTCACAGTAAAGGTCAACTGTGCTGAAGCAGTTTTTACTGGCATGCAAAACTAATAGCTTCTGTGACGAGACTTTAGCAGATCCTATCGGGTGAATAACATGGGGAAAACATTTATGTAATCTGCTGGGTTTTGTCCATGATAAACAAACAAATGGGTAAATGATAAAAATCAAGACAAATTGGTCATCTGCTAGCCACCAAAACTAGAATAAAACATTAGTTCTAGAATAAAATATTACACAATCTATTTATAAGCTCTTAAAAGATAAAATAGAAAAAGTAATCAAGAAAAAGCAATGTTAAATATATATTTCCTTTTAAGACAAGGACAAGGGATAAGAGGGGGGGGCAGAATTTGACTTAAAAAATATTCCGACGCTGTCCCACTTGACAATCCCGCCCCAATCCAAAAACACGTGCCAGGTGGACACACAGTCCATTGGAAAGCTGCTCTCAGAGGTTTGCTGTCAAAAATATCTGGAGTCCCAGGGGAATAGGTCCAGAGCTGGTTCTATTTGATATTTCCATTAGCCACCTGGATGATGGAAGAGAAAGTACGCTTATGAAATTTGCTGACAGCTCCAAGCCAGGATGAATGGCAAGTGGTATGTGGGACAGGATCAGAATTCAAAATGATCCTGATGCATCGGAGCGGGAGGGCAGAGGGGGCAGGGAAGCAGAGGGGAATGAGACAAGAAAGAGAAGGGCAAGGGAAGAACTCTACATTTAAAGAAAAGAAAGAAAAGTAATAAATACAAAATGTAGACTAACTGGCTAGCCCTCAGCATGGCAGGAAAGGCTGTGGAGCTAGCAGTGGATCAGAAACTGGCTGCAGCTCTGGCTGCTCTAAAATTCTGTCACAGAAGAGGCAAGTTACGTACTGGGAGCCATTAATGGGAGAGACAATGTAAAACTGAAGGAAATCCATTATTGTTAATCATGTTTTTATCTCAGAGGGATTTCGCTAACTACAGGTGGAAAGTTATTTGAAATTATTCAGTTACTTCTTTCAGGAGCTCGGCCAATCTTTAATACCTGAAACATCCCTATGGAAAACCACAGATAAAACGCAGGGTGTCTTATCTTACAGGGCTCAGCCCTGTGGCGGTGATGCTGCTAGCTGTTAAAAATTAGATGGCTTCCATTTCAGAGTTGGGTTTTCAAGAGTTTATGTAACTTGGAAATATAAAGAGAAAGTGGCACAGAGGTTAAAGAAGATCCAGTTTCCCTGGCTCACTTCTCTTCTAATTTCTGAATCTTTCATTCTAGCCACCCCCACACCTGGCAGTGTCAGTACTTAAAGCAGTAGTGTCTTGCAGCTGCATCATCTCTTCACTTATACTTTCTATTTAAAAAAAAAAAACTAACCAAACCTTACAACAAAACCCCTAGAGATGCTGATTTATCATGCTTTAAAATAGTTTGGTAAATATTTAGAGCTAACTTGGACATGGGGGAGTACTACTTAAATATCTTCAGTACTTGCATCAAGGAGAATGTAGCTCTGCTTTTAATATGAAAATGATTGCTTTGTTATTGCATTCTTTTCCCAGAAAGAGACATTTTCAAATCCCATCATTCTCTGGATGCCGCTTATCTTGGCTTTGTCATTCAGGAACTGTAAGTCGACGTGTACTTGATAGTGACATTCATATTCATTGTGACAGCTGAGGAAAACACGTCACTAAACTATCTAGCTAAGTCAGTTAATTCTCTGTACCCTTAAAAAGGTATAAAGCAACATTTATAACCTTCATGCCTTCTCTTGTCTACATAAATGAACCCTGGAGACAATTTTTAAGCCAGGGCAAGTAAGGCATTCTTTTCACCATTTTAACTCTATATACAGAAGAAATTGTGTCTTCATCTATTATCCACTGTGCCCATGTACAGAAGTTGAGAGGTCAGTATGCCTGACTCATCATGAGCGATATATATTAATATCCTTTTTGTATAGAACTGCAACAACTTATTTAACATATAAATAGCTTACACTTAAAGGGTGCTCAGCGTGGCACTTGTTCTTGGAGTATGCATAGCTTTGTCTGTACTGTTGGGTTTTGAATATTTACTGACTTGAATACTGATGTACAGAAGTGGTAGAATTTGAGGTATTACTAGATATTATTGATCATGCTATAACTTGAGAAGAAACAATATCTGTGGTAAAACAGAACACAAATAATCTGAACCTTAGTAATGTTTTCCCTGAGTTCAAAGCAGCCTTTCCAAGTTCTCAGAAGAACAGAAGGCAGAGAAGGTATCTAGGAGGTCAAGACACTTCTACTAAAACCTAGGAAAGCTGATAAACTGAAGTCTGAAAGGAAGAATCTTTATAAGAATATTAACTCCCTAGGTAAGGTATTTGTCTTCAGACAGCGCCTGGAGATGCAGACTTATTAAGTCCTCTTCTAGTAATCTATAAATACGTACAGATAAGTACTGGCTTCATAGTGCTTGGGCAGAATTATCATATTTATTCCATAACAGTTCTTCTTAAAATTTCATTTTCAATTTACATGACGTTCTTGTAGAGACATAGATATGTGTCCAGGTTGTACAGGACACCATTGTATTCCTGAGCAGAATACAAGAAACTGGGATTATGACTATTTTGCTGGTGAGCAGCAGCAACTCTTGACTCAAATCTTAACAAAATTGTAGCTTTTTCCTTACATTCTCCTTCACCCGTCTCCTAATATCAGCAACCAAAGTTATCCTGTTTTTCACTAATCATTCCTGACTCATGGCTGTCAGAATTATCTATGAGAGTCTGTTTGGCTGTTGTCTTTGAATCATGGATCTGGAAAGATGGCTAAGACATGTTTCTCATTCTTTAATGCACATTATATGAAAGACCTCTTCAGTTTTAGGTAACCTGCTGTCCAAAAGGAATGAAATGACCTCATCTGTCAGTTGTATGTGCTTTGTCTCACAGAACATTTGCCTCAAGCACAAAAGTGGTAGATGTATTTACAATGTCACCACAAGGATGGCTGCACAGCATCTGTTCTGGCTTTTCCAGAAGGTCTTGAGAAGGATGAAGCACTAACTTTCCAACAAATTTAGTAGGTGATAAAGATGAGGAAGCCTGGCCTTCCATCACAATTGTGATTATGCTGTAGAAAGTGTCCCATACTCTACGGGTTGATCTTACATGTGTAAGCAATGGGTCTTGCTTGAGTTGAACTGTAGTATTTGTTGTTCATCAATAATAATTAAACCTTCAGTCTGATGTTACTTCTACTTTCCCTGTCAGTGCACACTTAAATGGAAACACTCCTCTCCAAGAAAAGCAGATATGCTAAGTTATATTTTGTCCACACATTTTAGGTTACTATCAGGTGGTAACTGAAGGGAATGAAGAACGTTCTTATTTCTTTACTCCACTATACATTCCTTAGAAGGGCCAGGCGGGCACCGACATTAAGATGAATTCTTCTGAAACCATTCACTCAGTACTGAACATAAAGTTTATGGTGACCTAATAAGCTGGCTCCAAATTTTACAATTACTGAAATTTCTGTAAATCCACTGATCTAAATGGATTTATATCTCTGTACATTAACTGCAAATCTGCATATGACATGCAGAGCTGTTTTTCTTATATGAATCTGTTTAAAATTCAGTCTTCCCTATTGCTTCATTCATTTCTTCAACATATACTGCAGACAATAGCAATAGGTCCTTGTCTTTGGCTTTCTGCAGAGTCATTGTCCATAGAGAGTTCTTTGGACATACAGCTATAAATTTGCTCATAACTACCTGAAATATCATACAAATTACAATAGAGAAAACCTCACAGCAAGCAGAGAGAACCTCTATGTTACAACCTCGCCAAAACCTAGGCAGGAATTCATGCAGCACTCAGGAGTTAAGATTGCTGTCTTAAATACTCAATAGGCTGATCTCTTTTTAAGAGTGTACAGAACAAGAGTTATAGTACTATAAAAGTATTGCTACTTCTCTCTGCCAGACTGAGCATCATCAAGGTTCCTCATTGCAACTAAATCAAAGCTATTCTCCAGTAAAAGTAAGAGGTCTCAATACAACCGAAAGGATACTACTCAGAATTACCTGTCATATTTGGATTCAGGGAACTGATTGTTTTATCAATCTAGGATCTGCTGTTTTCTGGGCTAAGTGACAACAGCTAGTAGCTGACAGACCAGCATATTCAAACACCTACAGAAAATAAATCTTAAAGTTTTAAAACTGGGAAATACTTTACCCAAGATGCTCTCCGAATTATCCAACACAATCCAATAAAAGCACAAATAAACTACGAAAAATGCCATTTGGGAAAACAGCCTTTTAAAAACTAAACAATAAAATCCAGGAACAAGAATATTTAAGAACCTTGTCTGTTTCAATTGAGTTTAGTTCTTATGATGATTGAGGGAAATGGAAGCTAAGTAATTGCAACAATATTAGGTGACTCTTCAGAATCACTTCTGCTTTGGTTTACAGCTGTCTAGGAAAACAAAAAAATAACTAATGGAGGAGACTTCCTGCAGCATTTTCATTTTCACAGTGCAGGCAGCACAGACCATCTCAATAGAAAAACTATTTCAACAAAGTTACCTACAGACTCATCCCTGAACCTAAATGCATATCTAATCCTTCCAGAATGCCAAAATTTGGACTCCTATCCCAGTCCAAGCACTGAGAAGCTTGGTTCAAACTCTGCCCTAAATTTCTCATGATTCAGTGTTTTTTCCCTCATTTCTGCTAGAAAAATCAGGTCTTCAGATTCATTTTCTACCTGCCCCTTAGTGTGTTTGAGTGGCATTTGTATCCCTCAGTTTAACTCATAGCTAGTAGTAGACCACTTTGGGTAAAACATCACGAGAAACCCAGGTGGAAGTATGAGGGTGGAAAGTTCTTCAGATCTTCACAGGGTTGGCTGTGTTTTATCCAGTTGCAGGATTAGGATTCTCTAGCTGTTAGAAGACAAAATCAATTCTCAAATCTCATCAACCTTATGATTTATGAAGAACTACAGTACCTATTTAGACCATGTTGATTTTTGGCTCTTGTGGTCTCTTACCTCCCTACCTGCATAGAATTGTACCTTTTTAATCATGTCTCAAAACAGAATTGTTCACTGAACAGTTAGTTGAGAAATTATTCCCACTAAGAGAGGTTATTTCTGACTATCAAATCCTATGCCCTGAGGGAAAGTGGGAGTCATGCATGTTTAAGTTACTGATCAAATAAGCCTTTCTATGTAATGTGTTGTTTGAAAGTTAGAATAAACCAGATTTGAAGATGATTTGTCTTCTGAAGTCAACTTGTAAATCCTGAAAGGTGTCAACTGATCTTTAAAAGGTTCCTTGCATGTGTACCACCTATTTTACAGGGAAACATGCAATCATGCTTTTTAAACTTTTTCGCTATTTGCATCACAAAATATTGAGTAGTAAATAGTAAAGTTTAAATAAATTTGAAAGCCTACAGAGAGGTTTCCCAGCTGTGAACAAGACACAGAGCCCATGAAATCTAGACAACTTCACATTAGCTTGGATGTTCCTTTTATCTATTCTCTGATAGGATTGTGCTGAAGGAGAGGGGAACGAGGAAAATCTATACACTGGGATTCATTTTGCTACTTGAGCCTGGAGTAGGTATTTAAATAGCATTGATATTAAAAAGGGCATTCTACTCCTTTCCAATATTTCCCCTCTATCCTATTTACATATTGGAGTCCTGCCGCTGTGCACAAATGAAGTACACCAGTGATAAGATTGATGCAACAGCCATGTTATGAGAGGGATTAGGAAAGCAATCTGGAAGGCTTCCAGCAGAATCAGATAATCAGGATGCAGCACTTCACATGTGAGTCTGTAAAACCCAGTTCAGCAGACAGCATACATGTGTCTGCAGGGGGCCACACGTACAGCCCAGAGGCCTTTCCTACAGTGGATACACAGTGCACGGGATTGCTCTGAAGAATGCATTGGAGAACCTGAGAGTGGCTAAAGCCACCTTTTACATGTGTGTTGATTTAAGGCATGTATAAGCAAAGATTTTTGTCCTGCCTTTGTGCTTCCTCAGCTGCTCAGTATGCAGATGCTTGCAGCAAAACCCTGCCAGGTAGCATACCTGTGAGAAAATGCCACAGTTCACCTGTTAGGCACAAGACCACTTTTGTGATCTCAATGCTGCTACAACATCAAGGTCTCCAGTTTTCTTACTGTCATCTCAGTCACTCGGGTTCTTGGTTGCTATGCTTGCAATTTTCCCTCGCGCTACAGATCCTGTGCTTATCAGCTGTGCCTTTTGACTCCAGCACCATTTGTGAAACGTTTCTCATGTAGGATGTCAGACACAAAGCTCAATAGCCTCATCCATCGCAGTGCCATGCTGCTGGTGCTGGTCCAGGCACGTAACTATAACTGCCTTTCCAGATTTCTGCTGCGGTAGAACCTACTGGAGGAATAAATTTTGTGCCAGCCTTAATCTTGGGTTGCATCTGCCATTTCTTCTGCTCCTCTGCCAGAGGCACACCTCTCTCCTGAGGGGCTATGGGAGTGTGATGCTCTCAACCTTTGCCTGTTCTGTGGATATGCTGCATTTACGTGCACTCTGTCTCCTGTAGGTTTCACTTTGGACAGCATGCAAATTGTCACCAGAACTGCAATTATTTGTTACTTGATCTAATTAAAGATGGTATTTAAGTTTCTGAAATTACTACCCTTGGATGCCTCCACCCAGCGCAGAACTGAAGCAGGAGAGGGCCAGTGTGTCAGTGTATGCATTTATATCCTAGCTCGTTAGCATTAAGATGCCAAACTCCACCTTAAAACTGGCTAGGCTCTTGCCTGATATATCCTGTTCTAAGGATATCACATATCACATGCACATTCTTGCATGTGATTCTGTCAACTATATGATTTTCTCTAGTTTCTAGACTAATACATGTTTCCGTAATTTCAGTTTTCCATTAAAGCCTTACCTTTGACTCTAATTTTTCAAACTGATGTTGAGATGACAATCAAAATGTAGTAGATATTTTTACAGGTCAAGACTTGTTTGTGAAGTGTCCATGTAAGTCAGGCTCCGATATCATCTTGATTAGCTAATTAGAGATAAAGTATCTTACAAAATGTATTTCATTACTATTAATTATCCCACTGTATTAAGATGCAACTGATCCATACAGCAGAACTCAAAAATGATTAATTTCTGTATTAATTATATGAAAGCTGCTTAACAAAGAGCCCTATGAACCCATCATCTCCCTTTTCATTAAAGTTGTCAAGTTAAATTATATCACAGAAACATTATTATTTATAACTCTCTACAAAATAGCTAAGACATCGTAAATCTAGATATCTTATAAAATCAAAATGCTGAAGAGGCTCTATATTATTGTTTCATTAGGATGGAGACACTATCATTAGGCTCTTTCAGCCTAATTGTGTGTTTGGAGGAATCATTGTAATTTCTATTCCTTTTGTTTAAAGATAAAGCTCTAAAATCTCATCAGAAGAATGGAAAGTGTTTCATATGAGGAGAAACTGATAGAATTTGGATTATTTAGGTCAGTAAATAGAAGGCTGCAATGGGATATCATCACTGTTTCTATGAGGGAAGTGCAGACCAGGGAAAGAAAACAATTTAATCTAGTGGTCGATGTTGGCAGAAAAACAAATGGGTGTAGACAGGCCGTTATTACAGCTAAGATGGAAATCAGAAGAAAATTTCCAAAGTCAAAGCATCAGGGGTTTGAAATAACTTTCCAATCACTGCAATGACTGAAAAAGCCTTACTTTTAAGATGGAGCTTAAAGACTTTGTGGAGAAAATTATCTCATGCTGTTGCTCGTGATAGAAGAAGAGTAAACTTGTGACCTTGGGGATGCTTTTCCAGTCCTATGTGTTAGATTATCTTATTAAAAGCTGATCAAATTAACCTCAGAGACTAGGTGATGACCAGAGGAACAGTAACAGGCCAAGAAGCTAAAGTAACCTGAACAGGCAGCAGACCAAGTCAGCACCAAAAGAGAAGGATCTGGCCATGGTCCCTATTGCTTTTTTTTTTTAAATATATTTAAAAAAAAAACAAAAAGTTGGTCAAAGAAAGAAGCCCCCTCTCCAAAATGTTATGCAGACTCTGGAGATTTTAATGCAAAAATGTACAGGTTTTACTACGGGATTCATAATAAGTAAAATGATAATTCTGTGTTGGACCAGAGAAAATTTCATGATGGGACATTTGTCTTGCTGAGCCCTGTGCACAATCATTGCTATCGATCCTAAATTCTTATTAAATGATATGTCTAACTATTCTCTCTCTGTGTGTGTGCTTATTCTGAGACGTTTTGTGAACTGCTGGTACACTTCAGGCTGGGCTAGGGGGCAAGTAGGACAAGATCTCTGAGTGCCATCTTCTGGAGAGACTGAGGTCAGGTAAGAATCCTACAAGCCACAGGATTCAGCTACCTCTAACACAACATTCCCATATTCCAATTCAGTTATTTAGCTTTATTTACTATTTTAACTTTATTTTTTCTACCTTAGCATTCTTTAAATTCTCCCTTCTTTTTTTAACAAGCCCAACTTGCAAATTTTATAGCATTCTTGGACATAATGTAGAAGGTTTTGTTGGCTTTTTGCTTAGCCTTAAGTTTCATCATCCTTTCATTCTGCTGTCAGTAGAGTGTACTCTATTTCATGAAATGTTGAGAATACTGAACTTTATTTTGCATGAGAAAGACCTTGTTTTGGTTAAGAAAGATATAAACCCTCTCATTCTGGTACTGATAGTACTTTTCATTACTTTTTATGTTATTTTTCTTTTTAAACCTCTGAAACTTGTTAAAGAGTACAATTTAAGTATTTCATTGAAAATTAACACCAACCCAAGTATGACAATCATGTTGGGTAGCTTTTAGAGAAACTGTTGACAGGGTTGTGGTTAAGTGCTTAGAATAATCCTCAAGATGGTATTTATGATGAATTGTAGGCACTGGAACTCCGCTACCAAGTCTGTCCTTTCACTTAGGACCCACAGAAAACATTTTCATATATTGATGTCAATGGTAAGCACAGGTTCTCTTCTTCTGGTAGTTCTATTCTACGTATATCTTGTAGTGTTGTAGTTTTATCTTTTTAGAAGACTGACTGATTGAAACACTTAGATAAGTGTAAATAGGGCAAATCTCTTGTTTCAACAATACAGTTTCCTTTCTGACTTCTCTAATAAGGTCTTCATCATCCTGTGAAGCACTGCACTAGATATCGTGTTTAATATTATGTCTGCTTATCTTTTCCTTCCAGAAGGACATTCTGGGATAGTGGCTAGACTGACTGATTCGAGTTAGTCAGTTGATTTGAATCAGTGGAGTAGTTAGTGATCTGGGCTTCAACATCATGCAGACGGAGCTAACTCTTGAAAGAGGTGTCATTTTTATCTTTTATGTTTGAAGTCACTTTTCTTTTGCTTCCCTTGTCATATTTCACAACCACTCCAGTTGGGGAACAGTCTTCCTTACGGTAGTGATTCTCTCCTACAATTTTGTGTCTGTTACCTCCATCAGAATTAGCCCCTCTTCCTATTTTCTTCTCACAAGCTGTCATTTGTTATTAAATAGCACCACCATTGAGATCTACAATAAATAAAGCCCTGTGATTCAGATATAGGAAAAAAAACCACATTTAACAGAGATTGGTAAAAGAAAGGTTTATTGCACTATTCTGTCAGCATTCGGCCGGGGACCGCCAGCTTGCAGGTACAAGTTAGAGTTCGCTCCCACTGAGAACAATGATAAAAGCCTTCTTTAAACATGTCTGGTAAAATAAAAATATAGATTCTTCTTTTTCACGATACATTGGAAAAGTCTGAAATACTTCTGAGAGGTTTTGGGGCTTCCTTTTTGCATTATGATCTCAAATTGTTGTCACTGAGTTAACCAGATTTGAAAGCCTGGTAATTTTGAGGGAAAACCTAGAAAACTGGAAGCACATTTATGACGTCTTCATACTTTATAAAGATACATCTAAAAAAAACACAGACCAAAGTAAAACAAAAAACCACATTACTTTTAATTTGGATTCAAACAGTAGCCTGAATAAACTATCAAAAAAGACAGTCTAGTATTTTCTGTACCTACAGACAACCCAATTAGTAACCCAGTTCTTGCGAATGGATATTTAGATTTTTCTCTTTGATTTGATTTTAAGTTATAATTTAACCTTTTCAGATTTCATCAATGCATGAATGAACAAGGCAAAATTTATAACTATCAGAGGCAAATAAAAAAATATCAAATTTCTTTCAGCTTAATAGTGAGACTGTTTACTACCATTGCATGAAAAGGCAGTAACACTAACCAGTGTCAGTGTTTCATTCTGTGAATCGTGTATTCTAGTTGCAATAATTTTTAAATATAATTAGATTATTTGAGCAATATGACCTCGTGTTTTAATTTACTTACCAGTGATTCTTCGAGTACTTTAGTTGTTCTAATAACTTCCAGTTATTTTATTTTAGAGAGTGCTCTCATTACATAATACCAGGCAAAATATTTTAGAGGCACTCAACTGATAATCACAGACTGATAAAAAATTTAGTGAAATGAATTTTCACTTTAAAATGTATCATGCATTAGCAATAGTAGGACTCCCCTTTTAATACCTGCAAGAAAAAGAAAAAAACTGTTCTCCAGAGGAATATTGAAAACACCAAGTGTCAGGCTTTAATGTGCCCTTTAAACAAGTTTCCTTTTCATCCCTGAAAGTAGCCCCTTTGGGTTCATGTTTGTTATTTTAGGTGATATTTAGATGCCTGAATCAGTCATACCCAGATTTTAGTATTTATACTGTTTGTAGCAATTTATTTCCTTAAGCAAATCAAAAAACTGTAAATTCATTGAATAAATGGCATATTTACATTCTAATCTTGAAAATCAACAGTCTCAAACAAAACTATATTAAAGACATATATTAAAGAGAGTAACAGTAATACAGCTGATGGTCTAGTAAGTACCTCCTTCTTCTTTGCACAGTGTTCAGAAATATAGTCAGAAGAGCCACAGACAGAAAAAGATAAATGAGACAAGCAGATTATGAAGGACGCTGAAAATAAAAAGGCCCAAGTTTTTTCTGATAAGACAAAGTCTGATGTGTAAACTTCAGAGTGATTTAGCTTAGTCCGAAAACGGATTGGTTACCAAGCAGACTGACGGTATGTGCAGCCATACATATGGGCAACACATATAAGTAGACCGTGTACTTAGGGTATGCCGCCTCCTCTGTAGGGATTTTCCCTGTGTATAGTCATATCACATGTACCAGGGTAACTGCCTCACATGTGCTACACGTGAAGAGCCTGAAAAAGAAATAAACCCTGAGAAGCAGTCTGCCTAGCAGCAGCCTCCAGTATTCACTCATGGTTTGCTGCTGTGGGGTGGTGTTGATACTAAAAATCGGTGTACAGACTCCAGATTAGGCTGCAAGTAATTGGGCATAAGAAGGTGGTGCAGAAGAAGTAGTAGTCCAGGTTGCACCATTTGGATACACCCTGTCGGTCCCCAGGGTTAGCCCAGACTGCAGGCAAGACACTGGATGGTCTGGTCAGTGTGTCTCTCCACCACACAGTCCAGGAGAGGATGCACAAAAATGGCCTCTCCACTGGAAGGGATAAGAAAAATTGCTGATGGATTAGTGGAGAATTATGTTGAATAAATAGAATTCTTCCAATTTTAAGGCAACTCAGTAGCTACTTAACTTTCTGAAGAAGAGAATGTCACTGACCTTTCCCTTTTAATATATGAGCTCCCTGACCATGTTTGAGCTTCATAAAATTTAATTGCACTAGGGACCTCATTATTATATCACATTTCAGTATTGGTGGACTTAGGCATTAACTCAAGAATGTGATTTTTCAAGTCATAAGATCTGTGAGAACAATATCTTCATCTTGGGAATGGAAAGAATACAGAGAGTAGTTTAATCACGCACCTCCAAAGGATCAATTCTGAATTGTTTTGCTTTTTCAAACAGTCTGATGTTTTTCTGAGTTTTTACTCTACAAACTAATGTGGATTATGGCAAGTTAATTTTATGTTGGCACGTTGAATAGGATGCATCTTTAAATATATATTCATTAAAGATACTAACACATTGAAAATTTTCTTCTTATAGATGTAGACAAGATAGCTTTCATCCTAAGTACCAAATATATTTCTTCTAAAAATGTAAGGAAACAGACTGTACTTAAAATAGAATTTGGTTCTGCACAGATGAGGTGAGGAAGTAGCAAGGGGATAAGTTTGTCTCCCTTGCAGACTTTTTCCATTTAATTATTTGCATGAATATAATTTAGTGTTCTGAATATCATTAAAATAAAATACCTGCAATAATAACCACTTGTTATTCTTCACATTCCCCTCATGCGCTTTTGTTAAACAACAGGAGGACAGAAAAAACACTAACATTCAGAGGTGATAGATCAAATTTCTGAAGAACTATCCTTAGAACTATATATCAAGATCAAATGCAAAAGAATGAAGTATTTTAAAGTGGGTTTTTTGTTCCAAAAAAGTTAAAACTACCAAAATTTTGCATTTTCACACATCCTTGCAAAGATGTTTCTTAAGAAACAATTCCTTTCATTCATTTCTCATTTGCAAACAAATGCAACTGTTTATCCCAGCAAACACAACATGAACCATTCCGTTGCAATTCTGTTTCTCCTCCTTCAAGCTGCTCCCCTCTTTTTCCCTGCATGCATTTCTGAAGAGCATATTATATTTACAAAATCCTTATTTATTCAGTTAGCATTAGGTACTGCCTGAGATTGTAGATAATTCCTACAGTGTTTACTGTCTGATTTCCTGCTCCATTGCACATGAGTAGCAGCACTAACTTTTAAGTCAATGAGCCAGCACAGATGATGTGGTCTATTCAGTATTAAAGTGTTGTTTAAAATATATCCCCAGTGGAAATACTACAAGTAACATTATTTTTTTCTTGTGCTTTGATTGCTCTGTAATTATGTGACCAATGTTGAATATGCAAAATTTTACAGAGATTAATTGCTCTCTGTTTACTGCAACCAAAGTTTTTCAAGGTAGTATGCAATTTGCCCATCTAGTGCTTCAAATTATAGCATCTGGATCACATTAACATGAAAAAATAATTTGCTATTAAAATTAGTGCAATTACAAGAGAAGTCAGGCATTAAATTTTAACTGTACACAATTTTGTTCCATAAGCTAGTAGATGCCAGCAAAGTCTATAAGATGTTCTGACACATTTTTTCTTCATTTCCATGTCTAGGCTTCTGAACAAAAGAAGTAATGGGATTTGCTAGCCTTAATTTCAGCTTTAATGTTTATTTTGAGAAATATATCCTGCCATGAGATAATTGGATATATTTATAAATAACTGAATTAAGAAAAAATCTTTTCTAAATAATGTTGTTCAGCATGTAGGTCCCCAAACTTGATTAAGGAAGAGACAGAGGAGCCCATTCAATGCCTTCCATCTATCACTGATTTGCACCTGCCATCGGCAGGCACACCATCATGCAGGCAGCTGCCTGGAAGGGACTCGCTCATATTTCAAACAGCAGGAATCTTCTGGCATGTGGCCATGGACTCACCTTTGTAATGACTGAAAATCCCCATGCGGTCCTACTGCCAAGATGCCTCTGCCCATCCCTCTCGCTCCAGAGTCGGGCAGATCGAGAAGCCTTTTTTGTTTTCTTAGCTACCAGCTGCTGAATGGAAAATACCAAACATGGATTCAGTACTGTACGGACATCCAAAAGAAAAGCACTAGTGATTCTAGACGGTGGAAATTGCGGTGAGCTGAGAAAAATACTGGAAAATCTACTTGAGGTTATACAGATACTTTACCAAAATAGAAAATGCCATGCCGAATATCTTCTTTATTAAACAGAGTCTTGCTGCTTGTACAAAAACATCTGCAAGGAATCTACATCAGGCAGGAAGCACCTCACTTGCTGAAGTGATCCTTGACACTATGTTTCTCTGTTCAGAAAGACTGTGTTTTGCGCTTCTACAGGACTGGGAAAGTATGAATTTTAACAAATATTGAAAAATCCTCAACTTAGATTGAAATATCAGATTCTTCCCTTTACACCTGACAACTCTGTACAATTTGCCTCCTGAGAAGGATATTTTTAAGTCAGGAAAATTTAAAGCAATTATAACAATTATGTACATCACCAGACTCTGCCTGACAAATGAGTACGACTGCAGTGACCTCCTCAGATTTTCTCCCGGATACTATCTTTCTCACCACCAGTACCATTAATCAAAGATGTGACGCACGTATCTCTGTATAAAACTGGAAATGAGTCAGCTGCTATAGATATATGTGACTCCTTACAGATGCTTAGGCACCACTGAGTCGTGACTTGAGCAACCAACTGCTTCAAAGCTGCACGTTATTTGAAGTATTCTTTCATAGAAAAAAAAAACAGCAGGAACCTTGTTCCTAGTTTAGCTCTATTACATAACAAGATGTGTTGGGTGCCACATATTGCTGCATGTAGATACTGCAAGGATGAAAATATGAATATGTGATTTTTCTCTTCCTTCTCTTCCTCTTTGCAGCTGAGAGAATTATATATGTAAATTTTAGATGTCTCTGACCATGGGAATATCAAGCTTTCATTAAAAAGAAGTTGGCTTTTCTGTGATGTTTCTATCTTTCATCATGTTCAATAAAATAAAAATCTGTTGTTAATAAAGACATTGTACAACTGGATATCATGGTTACAGGACATAAAAGTTTTCACTCACTGGTCAGAAATTTTAATGCAAAATGGGTTATTAAAGGCTAAAAGGTGATGCTCAGCAAGCTGATTTTAACCATTTCACAGGTAAGCTTCCACTCCAAGCGTGGCATTCAGGACGTCTCCATAATCAAAAGCGAGATATCCTGCAGAAACTCTCTCATGAGCCAATCACTCATTCCACCCATTTTAAAATTAAATGAAATAACCTCAGTTTTGCCTCTCTCTGTTGATTAACTTTATCTAACGTAAACTAGACACTTCATTTTTGGATAGCTAAAATTAGTTGCCATGGATCCTAGCTTAGAACTTGTGGAATGCACAGCCAATGATACACTTAAAATGAGTGCTTGACTCAGTCCGGTTATTCTTGGCAAGATGTTCCTCATTAGGTGCTTAGTCCCATTGCTTTAATATAAAACAGCCTTAGACAGATAAGAAAACCAAAGGCTTAAAAAAACTGCTGGCAAAAAGTTGTTCTTTGTACTCAGTGGACCGGTATTTCCCAGTTTAGAGTAGCACTGCATTAAACGTCAAATATTTATTTCTGCTCTGGAAAAAAGAGAAATATTCTCCTCTTCACATGTTTCAGAGATATCTGTTGGCAAAGATAGTAAAAGTCTAATGTATCAGTACTTTAGACTGACAGGGAGCACAGCTCGTGAGGGCTCACTGAGGATATACAGTGTTCAGGCTGTCCTATCACTGGAGTGACTGAAAATATTGCTCCTTTCTTCTCAGTATATTTCTTTGCAAATAGATTGGTCAAATCTGTACATATAGCCATCTCTCTCTGATTTTGCTGCCTGAGCTTATATAAAAGCAAACCAAGTCTATATGATCAGCTGGAGAACAATAGTTAAGACTGCTTGTGGCTGTCTTAAGTATTGTTGAGACAATAACAATAATGTGTTAATTAAGAGCTTGTTCACCTATAGTATTCCTTTCAGTGGTTGATGGTGCAGTAAACATCACGATTGGAGTTCATTAAAAACTAATCAGTTCTTTTTTATCTTAATGGAAAAACTATGTTTCATAATACTTAACAGATTGTCCTTAAAATAACTAACTAGTTATTCTCCAGGAAGAGATGAAACCATTCTATTCTAACCACAGACCAAAGCAATACAACAATATGTAGATTTTTTATAACAAAGGGCAAAGTGACTGGAAAAGCTGTGCTGCTGCATAACACAAAGTTTTTCAGAGTTCCTGATTCTGAAAAAGCTGATAGAGAAACTAAGCGAAGAGAGACTATAACTGCATCTAACTAAACTTATATTCTGAATCTGTTTCATTTTAGATTTATGAAAAAAATGGGTATGAAACCACCTTTATGAAACCACCTTATTTGCACCAATGGATTATTTTCTATCAATAGATAGAGGGAAAAATCCATTACTATTTTTCTGAATCTCAATGAACAGCTAGTAAGTATGAGACATTTCTGTTCTACCTAAAAGTGCATCCAAGTATAATGTATGTTTATGATTTTAATCCATATCTGTGGAATACTTGTCTCCAAGCCTCTAGGTCCTGCAGGGTGCCATGAAGTCCAGTTCAGCATTCCTATGTAGCTAGAAGGTAAAGGAAAGGACTCATAAACCAGCAGGTGATGTGTGGCTTTCCAAAATATCTCACCACCTGTGGTTATGTCATTATGGTGAAAATTACTCTGGAGTAAAGCACAGATCAGGTTCTGGTTGAAGAACATTTGGCAAAGGATGATGAGCCCAAGAATGACTCAAGTGTTGTGTGTGAGCAGAATCAGTTTTCCTAACCATGGTGAAATCACTGACAAGTAAAGGTGTCCATCCACTGTCAACTCAGTCTGCGTTTATGCATCTTCCAAGATTTCTCATTGAAAAAATAGTTCTCATGAAGCAGAATTCCTGTGTGTCACTTTCAGCCATTTATGGCTGGGAAATTCTGCCTTATTGTTCCTGACAGCGAATTGATATCTGTTACTGAGGTCTTCATCACTTCTCAGCAGGATCTCAGCAAGGACATGAGCGTGAAAGCTTCAGAATTTAAGAAATGCCAGTTAAGATGGAATACTGTAACTATTGCAATCTTATTGAACATTCCTTAAGTTGTTGCAATGGATAAACATAAAATATTAAACAAAATACACACTTAGTTTCAGCCTTTAGCATAAAGCCACTAGGCTCAAGATATTTAAAATGTCAACTAAAACACAGATAAAGGTCAAAGCTAAAAAATCTTACCTGGCTGAATGAAACCTTCTAAAAAAACTGAGAATTTTGTCCCTTACAAATCCTTAGAAATGTTACTATTAAGAACAACAAATGTTATAGCATGTACTTGTTTTCTACAGGAAAAAAAAAAAAAAAGATCATTCTATTACACGTAAGAATTCCATAACGTATATGAATGATATAAAATAGAATGTAAAAATAAGAAAATTGCTCTACCTGGGGAATGGTGTTTGGTTTAAACAGCCTTTACCAGGACTATAACTAAATCTGTAGTTTTTCCAAGTCATGGACAAACAATTTCCACATGACATAAACAGAGAAATTATGACAGATTTTGGATTTTAGTAGATATACCAAGAATCCTGACACGCTCTGAAAACTGATTATTTCATGATTGGATTGAGTTCTGTCAGAGTGGTCTATATTTTGATTATTTTCACAGTCATAATTGCAGTCAAAAAAAAAATGGAAAATCAGTCTACTTTTCAAAGAAGGAAAACTGCCAGTTTGACCAAAATATAGAGAAATAAAGCCCATTCCCAATATATGTAAAGTGATGCCACTGATCCAAATGAAACATAGGCTAAGATTACCTCAAGTAATTTTAGACACATGCATCTTAGTCACTTAATGATTTTTACAGCATATTTGAGAAATAGAAGTCTACAAAAAACAGTACCTTTAGGTAGGTTAGGTACATTTACCTACTTTATGTACATAGCATAGGATAAGATCTGTTGCATCCAATAAGCCTTCTTTTTTTCCATTGAGTGAAAAGGGGGCGTATGGCAACAGCTCATATAAGGTTATCTACTTTACACATATCTGTATTTCACCCCAAAAAAATGCCAAAACATTCATGTCTTAGCCCAAAAACAGAAGTCAACTGGTATTATTTCTAGACAGTCTTATCAAGAATTCCTTTTACGTTTACTTTACCGAATATTATTCAAAAGTGATTGGGCTAAGAGAAATAAATCTTATTTATAAGCATGGCTCACTTGGCCTCCTGCTGTGATTATTCCTAATGATACGCGGATTGAAGTGCCTCAGTGCACCTACAAGTGCACCAATGATCACAACTTGGTATTTGTAAACTTCAGGAATTGTTACAAGTCGGTACAAACCAAGGTAATTATCTCACCTACGCTTCTGACTATCTGATTTCAAATGTGACTGATTTCCAAAAGTGGATTATCCAAATCTGAAAGACCTGTCAATCAAGACAGATAGGAAAATCAAATCAGAAAATATGGCTGATTCGGAGAATTTGAGTAGAGAAATTTAGCTGCAGAGTTTAGCCATGCAAAGTGGCAAAGTATATATGCTATATACTAAGATTTTATCAACTAGAATCAACTAGAAAGTCCAGAGCTTTAATCACATGATCACTAATGAGATATAAACATGGGTATGATCACAGCACTCAAAATAAACAGAGATGCACCACATTTGCATTTTCACTTCAAACAGGGAAGTATCAGACAAACTAATGAGTATACTGCACATAAAATACCTCACAATGCTCTGATCCAGAAAGACAAATCCCACTAAAGAAGAGGACTGGTGTGGCTGGGCAAGAATCTGCATAAGGAGGGTAGGCTAGAGAATCTTGATTAGTTTAACAAGCTGAAGGCTGCCTAGGCTACCTTAACCTCTTAACTAAGAAATAATATAGGCATAAAACGAATACATGCATTTAGGCTGAACATTTACAGAAGGCTCATTAACCACATCTGTTTTTGCACATAACTTTCCATAGAAGTAGCTGTAGAGAGGCAGCAATGTCACCTATTTTAAATTGGATCTAGGTAGGTTAATGGAAAATAATCTATATGGCAGCTGTTTGAAGTAGCAGGGGACTTAATCTAATGACCCTGCTAACCTGTGTTCCTCTTACTTATCTTTTGAAAACATCAGACTTTTCCTTACTTCCATGTGTTGTTAGGTATTCTGTGTTTCAAAAAGATCAATAAAGAACAACCACCTTGTTATATGCTGTGAAGTCTTTTATTTTGAAGAATAAATTTTCACAGACTTGAGACCCAAACTGAGACAGCACATTGAATGAAAGACACTACATATCTAACACTTTGTTTTTATAACTGCATCTAGAAGTCAGTCTGCTTTCACTGCTCTCATTTTTATGTTGCATTTGTTCATTTGTCTTCATCTTTGCCAAGTGTTTTAATCCAAAAAATAGAATTTACTTTTTTGTTTCTGAGAGTTATCAATGTTTTCTCTTCCTTTCTCACACAAAACCAGCAGGAGCTTTAGGGATTCTCTTATCTTTCAGGAACACGAGCACATCCCTACTTCCCTACAGGACCATATTTCTTGGTCTTATGTCTTGTTTTACTGTGTTCAATGGGATACTAGTTTTATATGAATATTATTCCTTAATTTTAATTGGGATTATATTCATATGATATTGTAACAATCTACCTCATGGTTAACAAAAATGATATGTAGATTCCCAAGCTTTAGGTATAACATAATTCAGGTTAGTTGACAAAGTGTTAAAGCCAGAGCAAATTCAATTTGAGGCGGCCACATCTAAATGAAAATACAATTCCTTCATTTTATACCAGCCATATCCCGTGCTATTAATAATTTGATCTTCTATTCTTTTTTTTTTCTTTCTTTCTTTTTTTTTTTTTTTTTGTGGAGGAAAGAGCTATTTTCTGAGAGGCAGCTTACCAACAACTTTACTTGAGGTATTTGCAGTCATTTTCCTGCATGGCATGGTGCCTGGAAATCTAGCAATACAATGCAAGTTTAAACTAATAAAGACAAACTGATATGTACAATAATCCTTGTTCAATGATAAAGCTTTTTTGGTTGGGGTTTTTTTTTCCCTACTGTACAGGACACTGCCATTTGGTCCACTGGGTTTTTCTGAGCTCTGGTTTCAGCTGCTGCCTTAGACGCACTGTTTGGTCTTGAACAAATTGCTGTCCTTCCACTTTCCTTTTCACTCATATTAAAAATGTGAGCACCATTGCATGCTCTAAATTAACGAAGAAAACAAGTGAGACACAGGCCCAGGGCAGTGATGAGATCTGTAGCTTATCAAAGTGAAACGGTACATATAAAACAGCTTGTTCTCTTCCTGCCCTTGGTCTCTGTCAGGGAATTAGAGTAGTTCTGGAGGTGACAACTGAAGGTCCTGGAAGTGCAGAGGAACTTTTTTTTTTTTTGCACTGTTTTATATCCAGTTCCTTAAACTGTGTTCCTTAAATTAAAAGCCTAGCATATACTGCTCTAAATAATGTACATTTTGAAGATGTTAATCTACTAGAGAGGAATAGGTCCAAATTTTTTTGAAATAATGTTTTAAAATTAGATTTATATAATTAAACTACAAAAAACACAATCCAGAGGAATAGTGATACCTGTTTTAACATCAAAGATTTGCAGAATCTTTTCCACTGACCTTCTCTTTAATTACTTTGTCCTTTGGTAATCAAGTTAGCAGGAACTTTTTATTGCAGGATATTTCTACAAGATTAAAAAGATCCCCAGGAACTTACACACTGTCAAGAGTAAATTAATATTCTCTTCCTCTTGCTGTAACTGGAAGCACAGCAACTGAGTCAGACATTAACCTGTAACATTTCGACTTTCAGTAACAGCCTTTAAATGGAATTAAAATGCTTCAACAGGGCTTCAGGAGATCTTATTTCTAAACTTTAATGAAACTCAGAGAAATGTAGGTGACGCAGACATTATACGTGCTGCATATGTCTGTACATTTGCATCTCTGGCTTTCTTTCACCTTTTATACATAAAAATGACACTCACCCATCCCCTACAACCCCCACACTGCGCATATATGAAAGGTATATATAGTAAATAGAACAGATAGAATGTTAAAATAAACTAAAATACATTAATATGAACAGAAATTAGGAAGGATTTTAATTTAATTTCTTTGCTGTATCTTTAACACTGTATATTAAAATCCAGGACTGGATCTATCTCAGTTGCAAACAGTAATGCAGGCTGTCAGCTAGTACTGCCTTACTCTCTTGGGATCTAAAACTTTTCGGCATGTCTCTCCTACATGTTTCTGCTCTAAAACTTTGCAGTGCTCCAGTTCTAGGTGGAGCACCTGATAGGCCGTGTGTGAATAGTTGTAGTGAGGATTGGGAATGATCCATCTGGCCGCAAACACTGAGACCGACCTTTGCTATAGGCCAGAGAACTTCTCAGTAGGAAATGAGAGAGGTTGGGGTGCTGACATCGCTAAGGGGGGAGGTTTGGTGTGCACATGGGCAGGAGCTTGCCCGAGTCACTGACCTGAGAACCGTTTCAGTGAAAGCATCTTGGCTACCTCCTCTCACTCAGCAGCTTAGGTTCATAAGGTTAAACAAAGCCATCCTAAAAAAGAGCTACCAGTTTAGGGACCGAGTTACTCAAGGGAAGCGAGAGTATTTGGTTCCCAGGTGAAGGCTTGGGTCTCTTACTCTCTACTCATCAATTTCCATAACTCACTAAATATGATGGGAGAACATGGGGTTAGGGGGTGGAAGAATGGCTTCAGCTCCCAAACAGATTAAAAATAGAGTTTGTCTTCAAAACCTTATTTTGGTTGCCATTGTCATAGTTTCTAAAGATAAGACTGCTTGTGCTTTCTTCTGCAGCATTCCTGTTTCATTTCCTGTACAAGGTACTGGAGAGCAAATGCATTTTGTTTTGTAACTCCTTGGATTGGGATACTGGAAACCTGGGTTCTGCTCGTGCTTTTTGGTGGTAAAGGGCATGATTATATCACACTGCACAAATGAGGGGGCTGTAGCTAGTTTTATCTGTTAATTCTGTCATTTCTGCACTTCTAAGTATATAACTTGGAAACTACAGCATCCTTTAAACATAGTTGTATATAATATAACCCACAGTTTAAAGAAGATACATTGGAGGTTTTTTCCTTGGCTTTATTCTTCATGTCCAATTTTCTATCTCAAATTCATGAGATTTTATTTTTCCATCTAGCTAATGACAGGTGAGTAGATGTAAAAAATTGCTTAATAATCTTGTGGCTAGTCCAAATGGATCTATTTGAATAATGTCAAATTATATAGACTATAAATTGTATTAATTTCAAGGATTGCTGCAGTAAATTGCAAATTCAAATCCACATAGGTACACACACAAGGGTGTTTACACAAATGTATTTTATGTTTGTGCCAAGGAATACCATGGAGCACATATTATAGATCATCATTTTTTTCCATATCTAGGAAACTCACAAAAACAAAAAGTGAAAACTACTTTATTCTACAGTCCACAGGAGACTTTTGGCCGCATTCAACAAAAGGAAAAAAAACTTTCTTCGTGTCCTACTACCTAGGACCATAATGACTCGCTAGATTATACCCTGTGTGAATGAGTCATTCTCTGTTTGAAAATCCCTCTTACCTGACCAGTACCATATGTCCATTAAGTGATCAGACTTTGTTTTGAGCAAAGATTGTTGGTTAATCTTACCACTCATAGTTTTGCAAAGGTAAGATTATTACTTAACTGCAATAAACTGATTGTAATAAAATCATAAAAGAAGACAACAGAAACCTTTCAAATAGAAGTTGTCACTAACTACTAGACCTTGCTCTTAATCTAAGACATTATGATAAGTAATATCCAATTCTAAGAAATGCTTGTAATATTAAATGCTACAGAAGCTTGGGGAAATATAGCTCATATTGACAATGTTGCTCTTTTCATTAAATGAGACACATACCCACCATTTTTTTTGTAAAAAGTCTGCAGTGAGTTGACATTGCGTTACAAGTACGGCAATGATTTATGATGAGATTTGCTCAAGATATTGGAGTTTAATACCCTTTAAAATGTTACAAAATAGTTAAGAGGTTGCTCATATTGTAGTTTTTAAAAGCACAGGAAGACAAAAGGCCAGTATTGCGGTGAATGCATCGGGCTGCCACTTGGGAGACCGGAGCTGAACTTTAGTGTTAGTTACTATCTCTGTATTGGATTCTTCATTTAACCAGCATGGCTGTCAAGGATAACCCTTTTCTTCTTATGCCCATTTTAATAGTTATCTTGCTCTGTGCATGAAAATTACATGGTTTGTAATAAAGCCCTTGACTTGGTCACATTGACACTAGGATGTCACAAGAAACATAATAGTCTTGCTATTATTTGTCCGATTTTAGTATTTGCATTGGTAACAGTGATTGTGTCTGCTGCACTATCACCTGCAACACCCTGGTGCTTTCTTGGAGGTCTTTCTATAAGTCTTGGCAGGAGCTTTCTACATTTGACAGGTCTCACAGACTAATGACTCAGGATTAGGCTGCAATGAGAGGACATAAAGCCAGCGTTGCCTGAATTACTTCAGTATCACAGCAGTATAACCATGTAACAATTTTAATTTTCACTCTTTTGTGTATCTGTCTTGTTTCTGGTACTTGAGTTATCTTCTCTGTACTTGGTGCAGAGCCTGAGTAGTCATATTTTCTTCCAAACCAAGTCCCTGAACCGTCAGGAATTATTGCAAGAAGTACTTATGAGCTGAGATGGGGATAGAAACCAGAGAACACTCACAAGGATTCACAGTTCAGAAGTGATTCCACAAGGACAATTGAAGCAAACTTTTATTATTTGAAAATAGCCCGAGGGATGTTAAAATATTAGAAATAAGATGGTTTGACCTTAGTGCAGTGAAAGTCTTATACGCAATTTTAAGGAACAAGAACTTTTCAAGAAACGTGGTCTGACTGAAGGCCTATACTCTCCTGTGAATTTATACCACATTAGTCTGTGGAATGCAGCGTGTTTCAGCTGAGGTAATAGCACTTACATTTTCAGAATGTTTCTCACATAGGGTCTGAGCCAAAGGTCCTTTGAAGTCAATGGCATTTTCCCTTTTTAAAAGTATGCATTATTAAATCAGTAGAACTGAAATTGTAGGCATACCTGAGTGAAACTGTAGACCCAGATTGACATTAAATCTACGATTCCTACCTT
Source organism: Calidris pugnax (assembly GCF_001431845.1). Classification (NCBI taxonomy): domain Eukaryota; kingdom Metazoa; phylum Chordata; class Aves; order Charadriiformes; family Scolopacidae; genus Calidris; species Calidris pugnax. The sequence goes on from NW_015094509.1 coordinate 12,792,054, forward strand.
TGGTAGAACTCAAAGCCCTTAATTATAACTTCATATTACTCCTCCCTGAATAATAACACTTCCAAGCAATTTATTTGCAGAGTTTAAGACTGGAACCTCTTGATCTGAAGCGTAAGATTCTATTGCATGAGCTGATAATTCAGAATCACTGCATCTCTGTCACAGGAAAATGCAATCTATTAAATTATCCAAGTCACTAGAGAGAGACACATGCTGTATGTCGGTCAAGGACATGTTTGTGAGGGAAAAAAAAACAGGGAAAAAGAGGTCTGTTCCTACCCAACCCTTCCCTTCCCATCTAAGCAGGTTGTGGCTGCACCTGGTATGGTGTGGATCACATATAATGTGCCTGTATTAGTTACTTGGTGTACTTCAGAGGTTCCTTTGGTGGACAAATATTTTTTACATCTTCACTTGAGGAACCTCAAGGTACACTCTCAGGTACAGCATCAGCGGGCTGAAAAGAGGTTCCTTTCTCACAGGACCAAGGTTGAAGTTGCATTCTGTAGAGAAATGTATACATCTGCTGGAGTGTTCAAGTGGATATTCAGGTAGTAGAGAAGAAGTTTCTGTCTCTCTTTCTACCTCAGTAAGATGTTCTTCTTAAGGATAGCAATGCACATTTCTTCCCTTATTTTGAGTTTTCTAACTATCCTTCTCTAATTAGCTAAACTGTATGTATGAAGTAGAAGAAGTCCAGAGGGGAACTACAAATTGGAATCATTAAAGTTATTTTAGAAGCTTTTTCACAAGGAAAAAAAAAAAAGAAAAGAAAGAAAGAAAACTAAGAGATAACATTAACTTCAGTTCAAAGCATAGAGAATGTATTTAAGGACTAAGGAATTATTTATAGTAGCTGCAGAAGACTGGACTAAAAGAAATGTAAAAATTCAATATTTGTAAAAAAATAAAACTTCAAAGGCAATGTGAAACCTACATAACAAGAACTCTGCTTCTACAGCATTCACAATGTAAGTAGCAAGATCTTTTCTATGTAGAAACCTGGGACATTAAATAAAAACCTTACTAATGCTACTAAGAAAAACCTAACTAAAGCTGCTAGTAAAAATAACTTTTTCAGAGATTGTTTTCTCTCAAAATAATAACTGCTTATGAAGAAAGTAAGGGATATTTTAAAGTGGGGGAAAGCTTTATTTTAATAATTAAATTTCTCTTCTTCCACATTTCATAAGCAAACCCACAGGCTTTTTTGTGACTTTCATGGATCGTGACTTTCATGGATTGTGACTTTCATGGATCATGACTTTCATGTTGTAGAAAACAAATCATGCCCATCCTCTTCCGTAATTTATACAGCCCTAGGTATTAACAACCACAAAAATCTTATTTGCTCTTCATTATCACATGTAAGACTTGCTATGGAGTATATTGAAACTCTTGGAAGTTGCAGCAAAAAAATCCCTGTGATAGGAACACATGAGCAAGACTTCATATCCTGTCGATGATTCACTATGTTATGACATTTCACTGTGACGCCAGGAAGAGTGTGAACTCTCACTGTCATTACACTGACCTGAATACTTACTTGCTTTGTAACTAATTGCAGGAAATGAACTTGTGTACGTGCTTCATTTCTATATTGGAGCATTGGCATCTATATTACTTCTAACTATTGGAGAATGGACACTCTCTTAAGAGAACAGACAAATTTGTTGCAGAAGTTTTGTTTGCTTAGGTAATCTTTGTAGTCTTTATTTAGTACTGCATGTTTTGGTAAGAGCAGAGCTCCAGAAAAGCAGAGGAGTGAATGCAGATGGAGGCACAACAATCCTTTCTCCCAATTTTGAGACCTAATGCAGAAGCAGTGAGAGTAAAACCTTTGCTCCTGTTGTCTTGTCGAAGGAGGACCTTAGCCAAAATAGCTGTCAAGCCCTCAGCCTTCATGAACCCTAAATTACTAAGTTTTAAAGACAAGCAGTATTGGATGGTAGTCAACGGGCGATGTCCAGTTAGACAAATCAACTTTGTACTTGAAGCCTTAGTAGCACAGTGTTACAACAGCTGTTTGTAAGTATTGCTGCCTTGAAATTAAAATAAACTCAAAATAAAATGATCTAACGGAACATTAAACCATCCATGCAGTTAGGCATGAAACATCTAAGATGGATGATTCAGTTATGCCAGAGCCTATGAAATCTACCTTCTGAAGGCCACCTGAAGGAGAGTGTTAATCACAGACCCATAGCAGCCACAATGATCTCTAAACAATGGAAACCCATGCTCTTTAAAACTTAACTCTGGCTACATCTGGCCATTGGCAGTACAATAACATAACCATCGCACATAAAGGCTAAAGGCAGAGCTGAGCGGGACTCCAGCAGCAAAAGAACTTAAAAAGAGACATATCTTATCTCCTCATGCAGGAGCAGTAAACAGAAGCCTGAAAGGCCCTTCCACTTTCTTCTTTTGATATCTCTACAGAGGAATCTTTCTTATCATTTAATCTAGACCCCAGTAAGTAATTCTTACATCACTTGAACATTTTCTTCGAATAAGAAATGCTGATGTTGATTCAGCTAAATTGTTAGCAGCTACTAAGAATATACTGATAAATGCATTGCTCAATGTGCTTTGTTTCCAGTAATATTACTCCTTATTATGATGTTCCTATTGTACTGCTCTCGTGCCACAGTTTCCACATACCATCATAACAATGCTATCCAAAATGACAAATAGATATCTTCAGATGATTGGGTAGGAAAACATGCATCAGGAGGATTTTTGTTTAACTATGTAGACTTGAATTCAATTTATAAGGAGAAAATCCTGCCATATGTACCTAACACCTCAGGATATGCACTTTACATTACAAGTAATGCTTATGCCAAGCATCCAAAACCACAAAAAAGACTTTAATGAAGGACAGTATCAGTCTGCCTCTAGCATATCTCTAATTTGAGTATAACTTGAATTGTCTTGTGGGAATTCTGCTTGTTTGGATAAAATTTGAATTTATTTTGCCTGCATAAAGATATAGCTTAAAGAAAAACTGCTACATTATATAATATCAAACAGCTTAACTACTACATCTAATTAGATTAAAGACTAAACTACTGGAAGCAATGAGAACACTTCAAATTTGATTATAAACATGAAAGCAAATGGGAAGCAGCAAGCTTAACATAGACAGTGCTGTAATATCCTTGAAAAATCTATGTCCTTGCCATCCTTTCCAATACCAAGCTACATTTTATAGGTCATACTGTAAACTGTACTTGGAAGAAACCTCCCTGGAGGAAATTATCAGAATTGCCTCTAGCAATTGCCTCTGCCTGTAGCAGCAATACTGCCCATTTTTGAAAAAGTGTAAAACTGCAGTCTGATTTTTTTCCTTCCAAGATCAGGAAGGAAAGGTTGCCTCGGTTCCTTGCAGTTCACAAGAAGGATTACAAAATTAGTCTTTACAAAATGAAATCTGAATCTTAAAGATGCACCACTTCAGATCTGAAAATTAAACAAAACTGTCAAGTGGGCTGAATTTTTCAGCAGGCTAAACATCACACTTGCATGGTGGGAGATGCCACCACCGCCAGTTCAGCAGCTGCAGTTATGTGGGCAGAAATAACCCCAGGTGTAGTGGAGAATGAAAACCTGAAGGCTTGCAGTACCTGACAGACTTTTCAAAGAAGCTTAATCCAAAGTGAAGCATAACTCCAAAAAAAAAAAAAAAAAAAAAGAAAAGAAAAATTCAACAAATCTTTTCTTCTTTTCTTCTGGTTTTTGTTGTTGTTGTTGTTGTTGTTGTTGTTTTTTAAATTCTCTTTTCTTAGTATTTATTCTGCCAAAAAAAAAAAGTGGTAAAGATGTGCTATTACATGTCTAGTAATAGCTGGAACTGAAGCTTGATACAGGGCGATTTAGTGTATGATGAATTTCTGGGAGTGCCCTTCAAACTTAGTGAGAGATGTAGTGAAAACATAACATGCAGTATGCAAATTTTCTGCAGTGGAATTTGGGGAGAAAAGGCAACAAATGGAAATTAAAAGTTAAATATTTTTTCTTATGTTATTCTTTTATGACCATCCAGTCTATATAATTTCTCTGGAATTTCTGTACTGCTGGAATTTATTCTATTAAAATCACTTACAGGTTACACTGGTTCTGTTTCTTCTGTGTATTCTCCACATGTGCTCCCAGAAGTCTTTCATTGATCAATATGGTCTGTGCATTTGTTTTGCTACATCTCTGTTGCAGCAACCTTTCCTTGTTGTACAAGGAATCAGATTTTCTGAGAAGAAGCTCCTGACTTGCTTGTTTCCCTAAAGTTAGTCGCATGATATTACCACACAGCACAAAGGGCATCTGAGGCCAGACTCAGGCTGGGCAGTGATGGGGGCTCCTGCTCCTCAAGGGTCTTGAGCATGAGCACAGATTTGTGCCCAGGCAGTACAACGCTAACCAAGCAGGAATTCAAGTTCCACTGTGGGGCTGTGCTTAAAGCACTGTATAGGCAACATCTGCTTAGATGACTGAGTGTACTGCAATCTATAAGACTTGTGTGCCCGGCTGCATCATTAAAAAACGTTTATTTGTTACTGTAATTTGCTCTCATTAATTTTAATGTAAAGAATCAAATGAAGAAGTGTAACTATTCTGACAGATCACTATTTTGGCAGTGAAGAATTTGTCATATCAAGTGATCTAAACATTTATTTAATTTGTCAGTCTCAATGACAGCAGTCATTGTCAGCTATTTCAGACATAAACCCCTAGAATTTTGTGTGCAGGGAGAAATATCTTACTTATATGTGAAAAGTAATTTTTTCAGCAGCTTAAGGATAGTCTCTGTATAGGTGAACTTGGGGAGCAGGTATAACATTACAAGTTACCATGATATCTGGATGTAATTGAGAACTAATACCATAATTATTTAGTTTGGATATTGGTTTATTCCTTTAAAAAATTGATCAAAATCTTTTCCTTTTGTTTTGTAGCAGCGAGTTTCACAGGCTAATTTTATATATATGAACTACATGGAAGTGTGCAGTATTTATATACATTCTCATAAATATGCTGCCTTTTATTCCTTTGTTCCTATATTATAAAAGATACATATCACTGTTGAACTAATATTGTTAGTAGGATTAAGTAAGTGTGGTTTTTTTGCACTGTATTTTTGCTCTCTGCTAGTTTTTCTTCAGTATTGGTCCCTTTGCTACCCAAACGAATACCAAATTGGGAATTTAACAAAATATTTAATAGGAAGTATTAATTCTGTGTAGAATATTCTATGAAACCAATTAACCAGAGCTGTTTTAAAGCTGATATGACAGTGTTTTCATGTAATCTTATACTCCTAGCATGGTGTCCACACTAAGGAAACTGTTCCTAATTATCATCCGCTAGGTGAAAATTTTGTGAAATCTTAATCCCCAATTATCACAACAAAAACAAAACCAAAAAGAATTATTCTGTAAGAAGTGCGTACATGTCCAGAGGGAATTAATTGCACAAATGCGATTGGACAAATCTCCTAAACCAAAGTACAGTCAGAATTTAGTAGCCTATCTTTACTTTGTTTTGCTTTCTATACTAGCTATTATATTTCAAAAAGGATGATTCAAAAATTCTCTCAAATAAGTTTTTAAATTGGAATACACTGTTTCCTCCCAGCAGGAATCCATTTGGTCTAATTCATCTATGAGTCAGTGAACTTTACGTCAACATTGGAAATACAGACAATTCATGACACAGTGTACACAAATAGCAAGAAAGGATACAGATCTCTGTTCACAAATAAATTGGACAAGTACTAATGTAGTGTTGTTTCTCTTTTCTTGACATTTATTCCTGCTGAGTTTCCTGTTAAAGTTTAATGGCTTATTAAGGAAACTCCAACATAAAATGAAGTCATAAATATCAACTACTAAAAAAAGGTGAACAAAAATCGAAAGAAGTTGAAGTCAGTTTTTTTTCCTGAGTATTTGTGTCAAAGCAAAAGGACTTGATTTCTATGCAAAATTTAGCTTCAGCATATAGTATGAAAATACCTATTTTTTCTCCTAAAACTGAAAGTATTATTTATGTTACAGAGTATGATTACTTCAACAAATTTGTTCTCAAAAGATTTTGCTTATCTAAACTGACAGATTTATCCCTTCTTTTACAAAACAGATGCACAGAAATTGGCCTCAAAAAGATTTTGTATTTTGCTTTTCATCATTTTGTTGTACTTTCTACACTCAGTATAGAAAATACTGCACAGCTGTACATACCTAATTTAAGCCTTGGCCTTCCAGTTATCTCAAAAACATCGAAGAATTATATTATTTTTTTCAGGATATCCCCATTAAAGAGTATACACAACTACCTGATTTAGAGTTCTGGAGAATGTTCTTTGAACATTTAATTGAAGGCATCTTATTGCAATTTTTGTTTAGAAAAGGAAGATGAAGAAAATAGCCATAAGAGAAAAAAAAAAAAAAAAAAAAAAAAGAAGGTAAGGGTCTGTTTTACTCATAGAATGTTTTCACATATCACAGGTGAGTTCACAAAAGGGATCTTAACATATCAACAAGACTTGCTTTTGCACTCATGCCAGAAACTATAAAAAAGCAGTAGTGAAGATCTGAATCTTAAATTTTAATCAATTTCCTCTTGCTTAAGATAAGCCTAGATTTAAGAAAAATGTGATTATCCAAAAGTCAAGGCATACCTTAACTTCTTGATATTTTACTTGGGAAGACGGGCTTCACATAGACTTCTTTAAAGAGGACCCTTTGTAATTTATGGTGTATTTCATGATTTCTACAGTGATAATTTTGAACAAAGTTCCAGATAAGCTTTAAGATAAGCTTTAATTTGAGAAAATGGTTTGATTATTGTGACTACAGAGGCTGCACCTATGTTTTGGTGCTCCATCGTCCTGGGAAATTCTCAGATGCTCTGAGAAAAGGCCTGTGAACAACTGGTGATTATTCATTGTATTCTTGCAGGTGTATGTCTAAGAAAGATTCATAGAAGGGCACAGAAGCAAAGCCAGAGGAAGAATACACAACTCATGAATTCGATTCAGGTCTTTTTTGGAGGTCCCTGGTTCCCAGATTTACTTTTTCCAACCCCAGGGCAAGAAAATTTCTCTAGTGCCAAAGCTTTGAGGGGGCTTGCATGGCCATGCAGGCATAGGAACAGGACAGGCACGTGGAGAAACTACTGCCTTGCAAGCACTTGCCGGGGAGCTGCAGAGATGGGTGGGATACCCGAGGGTGCCCAATGCAATGCACATGGGTAAAAGGCAGTTCAACTTCCTCAGTTGCTCACAGGCTGGGCACAAGTGGAAAGTCCCAGCCCGGGGTAGTCCTAGTGGGCCAGTCCTCCCTGAAGAACTAGTGCTCCATATACCATGGAGAAAGTAATGCCTGCTTTGGGCTCACTCTCCCTTGCCATGGGATGCAATGCAACAATCCAACCAACAGTAATGGCAATGACCAAACAAGCCATAGGGATATAGACCTTCACTTGCTGCAGTCAATTTTGGATAGAGGAGAGAGAAGACATCTGCTAATGCAAGTCTTAGTGGAAGCAAATGTTGAATGCACTTCTCTGGCAGAATCACAAGAGTTGTCCCATCACATCCTCTCCTGCTTCCTAGCAGATTTCTTAAGAAGGGACTAAGTTGTGTCAAAGAGCTAAAGCCTACAATAAGTCATCTTGGGAGACATCACAGCTGCTTTAAAGGACAGCTATTTGCCACTAGTTTTTGCTGACACCAAGTACTGGCATATTTCAAGTGCGGGGACAACACAGACTGCTTTACCTCCTACTTCTCTGATTATGCTGGAGCCGAAGTATTTGGCATACAGAGATCACTTGCTGTAACATGATAAGTACTAATTTCTGAAGTGTATCTGACATCATAAAAAAGGGACTTTCTTCATGTACTGTGCAAAGGTGTGTTTTGAGTCACAGACCTTTTGTTTTGTGTTAGTAGGACCACACAAACCAGGGATATTGCAAAGCAGGTGTTTCAGACACCCTAGTAGGCTGGAGTTAGTGGCAGAAAAGCAAAACATATCTTCTCCTCACTTCTCCTCACAGGAGACAGCTGGATTAAAAAAAAAAAATAAAAATAAGAGCGGCAAAATACAGATCATGCATCTCAGGAAAAAAACCTTTCCATTCATAAATGGAAAATCTACCCACTCTAGCTGAACCAAAATAATCAATATCATAGGTGCCTTGTTTCAGGGGCCTGCTGGGACCATGCATGAAATGAGCCGGTTAGCAGGCTATGCTGAAACTAAAATGAGTGAGTGTTAAATAATGCTCTACTTCCTCTTGGCTTGTTTCAGTGACAAATTCAATTTTAAACAGTTAAATGATTACAAGCTTTGAAATTAAATTTCAGGATGAATAATTAAGCAGCACTCTCCAGTGTCGGTGAGAAATCACGTTCCCTGCTCTAGAAACACTTAGAGTAATAGATACAGGAGTAGACTGGTAACACACTTCTGATTAAATTTAGTCTGTGACGAACGACTTCTCATATATTACAGCCAACAGTACATTGAAGTCAGCTGCATGTTTTATGTAATTTATTTTAATATTAACAAATTACGAGAACATGAATTCTCCAAAATGCATTTATATTGAAAATCCAGTGAACTTGGCTAGTTTTATGCGAAATAGCCAAAAGTATAATAATTTTAATCTCAAATGTATCTTTAACTGAGATAGGTAAATAGGTTGGGACTCTTGCTTTGACTGCCAAGTGGAAAAACTCATTAGAAAGAATTGCTTACATATTTATTTATAGACAAGAGCTGTTCCAGCTTGGGAGAACCTTTCTTTTGGCAAAACTCAAATCATTTACTTATGGAAATTCAAATAAAGGCAGAAGAAATGTATAAATCAAGAGTTAGCTTTCCATCTGTTCCCCTTTATGTCACCCCTTTCACCTGTGATATGAGACAGTCTGTTTCAAATTCCTTTTTGGTAGATTCAGAGCAGGCACTAGAATGTGGTATTTCTTGGACCATGGTTACTTGTTTTACAGCAGGATCTCTTTCTTTTCTACTAACAAAGGTCCCTGTACTGGTAAATATTCCCAGAGTTTAAGAGGCTTTTGATCTTGGAGACAGGAGGCTCATATTCTTGTCCTTGTTCCAAAAAAAATCATTTGCTGAAAAGTGTTTTACCTTGTTCTAAAATGGAGAGGATTTATGTATAATAGAAAAATTACTGAGCACTGCAGGCACTTTTGCAAGTCATCTAAATAGATATTTGTGTGATATCAGTGGAATTTTGGCATGGTTCTGGCAAAGGAATTTCAGCCAAAGAATCTAAATCTCAACTTCTCGGAGGAGATTCGGAAGCCAAAAAAATAAGTAAAGTTGAAAAATGATTATTATAAAATTGTTAGCAATTGATTATTAGTGCCAAGATATTGGTTTGCTCATGTGTATAAATATTTTATTTCAGCTTTGGAAAACAGGCTTAACAAAACACAGTATTTGCAAAGCATGGATTCTCACATGATGCAGCCACGCAAGCTGCCAAGAAACTTTTCTCCAGTGATAACAATTTTGCTTTTTATTCATCAGAGTTACTGGTTTTGTCCTTCCTTTAAATCACACAGATAACATTTCTAAAAATCGCAGTGACCCAGCACAATCAAACAAACATATAACCATCAAACATTGTATTAACTCTTTTAAGAATCACATTACTACAACCGCAGTCCTACTAGTGCATATAGGAAACTTTCGGAAGGGAGCAACAGAGCTAGCCCTCCAGTCAGTGTTGTTAAGTTGAATAATTTTAAGTGAGAGCAGCCATGGAGATTTCCCTTAAAGGCTAACGAGTTACATGTTATGATAGTAATAATGCATATGTAAATTAGTAGCCAAGCCTATAATTCCTATTGCCATAAAATAGCAAACCTAAGACCCCATAAAAGATCTGAGAAATTTCGTCATTCCAACCACATTTCTTTAAGGTAATTTCTGTAGAATTTGTTCTCTTTGCTACAGAATTTTAGAGTCTATGGGGAATGTCAGACTGAAGGCTGACATTCTCTTCCAACCTTACAAACGTGTAAACATCACAAAACACCCCAGAGGGCCAGGTAACAGAGGTTTGGGAAGGTGTCTGTGGCTGGAATTAGTCTGCATTATTTCTTAGAGCATGATGTTTGGTGGCACCAGGTCAACTCATGATGTCATTAAAATGTATTCAATACTTAACTCCATCTCTGCATCATTAAGGAACTAATATTAGTAAAAAAAAAGCAAATTACTGTTTGTCATTGTCTTTGTGTGTTAACTGTATATGATGAACGAAATACAATAATAGAAATAATCACAAGGGCATGAGTTGAGCATGTTTCTCATAATTCATATATTTATTGTCCTAAGTGTTTCCATGAAATGCAGTTATCTTGCTGTAAAAACAAAAAAGCTTCTTTCCAACAAAACTCCCAAATCACTCTTGGCCTTCCTTACTGTTCTTCTTCTCTGGAAACCAGATTACTCAATAAACCTTTCCAATGGACCAGGATATTGACCTTTTTTTTCTGAGCTTTATTTCTTTTTTTAACAAGTTCACATAATCATGAGTTTCAGAATAATGTCAACCCAGCTGGAAATCAAAAGTGAATGTTCTTGACCCAGAGATTACTGAGTTCAGTGACTTTTATTGGATTTGGATTACACCCAGATCCAAGGAGCAGAAGGATCTCATTATGTGGTCCAGATTTTCAGAAGCTCACCTCTCATTAAAAATTAAAACAGTAACCAAGTTTTCAAAAGAGTTTAGCACCTTATCTACTGAGCTGTTTAATTAGCCTGACCAGAAGTGTCACAATGGGAGCTTCTGGGCACAGAACAAATTTGAAAACCGGCCTTTAAATTCTGATCAGTATATTACCCTGCACATTTTTGTAATGAACAACCTATACCATTTCTGTGCTTCTCTAAAGCAGTACATTTGTTCTCACACTTGCTTGGAAATCAGCAAATTTTGCTGCTCCCTTCAGTCACTGTAAAGAAACCAGGAGAGTACTTTGTATTCTGGTATAATATTTTAAATTTGAGATTCATAATACAACAGCATTTTTCCAATTTCAGTGGTCCAGTTGGATCATTCTTTATTTCCATCCAGAGTTTTTCAATGATACGCAAATGACATCCTGCTATTATGCAGATAACGCCATTGTATCTATTTTATTTTGTTGTTTCACTTGCACAAAGTATTGATCTGCATGTATGTATAGAATGCATAAGAATACCAGGAACTAATTACTAATTTTGTTTAATTGTAAATTAGAACTAGAGCTCACTTCCTGGCATGAGAACCCAGAGTAGTTTCAGAAATAAGCTTAATCATTTAGTTCAGGTAGGAAAGTAATCCAGATATGAAACATTTTCAAATGAAAGGAATGTTTGGTTTCATGTTGACAGTCCACTGGAGCTGGAAGACACCTTTTTGTGTAATGTATTAGATAAGATTTAAACACTGAAAACATGTTGACTGATGTCAAAACTATTTAACATCTTATTTAACATCTTGAAAATATAATGACGTTTATCAAGACAAGAGGCTCATATCTTACTGCAAAATGTCAGTAACTCCCAATGAATCCAGACTTGGCCTCCCAAAGAGAACAGTGACAGAGACGATACAGAATCATTATATCCAGGAAAGCTTAAATGTAAGTGAACTAATACCTGCATGCAGACCTGTTAGTGAGCAGCAGTGTGAGCAGATAATCAGGGAAGAAACACTTGAGACTGCAAACAATCTAACCTACATCTTAAGACAAAATGGTTCATAGGGATAGAGAGGTTAAAGGACTCTAGTTTCTACGGGCAAAAATGCATAAGAAAATGATGTGCCAAATACCACATTTAGCTATCTTTAGCTTACTAAATCAATGTAGTCACAATTCTTCAAGTCAGGCTTCAAAATAAGACCAGAATGAAATTAAAATGCATAAAAAACAATCCACAGCTGAACTCCTTCATGGCTCTGTCTTGGTACCCTGGAAGGCTATGTTGTATCAATTAATATACTGGTTTGTAAAAAAAACCAAACGACTGTTTTTCTATTAAGACCTTGCAGACATAGACAGATGTTCAGGCATCGAAAGTAATTTCACTGATGTTTTACATTTCCTGCCAAAGTTAAATTCCATTACAGTTGAATTTTTATTCATCTTTTTTTTTTCCATTCATGATTATTTTCCTGCAGCATTTTTGCTTTCGTTTACATCAGCAGAAAACCCTGCATATTGTTTGCATATATAATAAATCTAAAATCTGATATTGTTGGCATTAAGTGCATTTTCTGGCTTCATAAAAATAGCAACAATTCCTCTCCGTTACTAAGGTATTAGATTTCTGCTTTGCATATAGAAAATATGAAAACATAATTTGCTTAACTTTCCATCAGTATGGAAATACCTTAATACAGAATCAGATATTTCAGGACTAGTATAATATTTACAAAACCCAAACTTTTTCCAGAATGAATGCATTCATATTGAGAACTTTTGATAAATGTCTTTTAGTATGAAACTTAATCATTTCAGTTGCAGATTTTTTAACCTTAAATTCAGCTAAGATATTAGGCTGAGATTTTTAATAGAAAATGGAAATCTCTATCTGGGAGGCTGCTTTGAAAAGCAACAGACTGAGCTTCAGGCTTCCATTCAACATAGTTCAACAGAAGTATGTGCTTAATCTCAAAAAATAACTATGCGGCTTGCTTTTGTCATGTAGTCTATGTCTTGAACCTTAGAAGACAGAGGTGCTCATTGCTACCATGTGCTATTGAAAGTAAAATCAGCCCCAGAATTATTTTATTTATTGATCAGTATTAGTCTAGAACTGCTATTGTTCTAAGACTATTGTTTAAAGAAGGCAGGACTCCCTATGCACAAGGTACAGCATCCCACACTTCCACATGTGCCATGCCCAAGATTCTGCATGTAGTGAAAGCCTTCCTGGAAAGTCTCATGGGCAGAAGCATCCACATGAGCAGAGGAAAAGGGCGTAATCTCTTCACAAGAAGTAGCTCATCAATATCTATGGAAGTTGATTCATTTCCATAACTGTAATGCCCAGAATTCCTCTTGCGAGGAATTGAGGAGTATCTATACCTATACACAGTATTCATTGCAGACTAGCAATGATTTTTCAAGTTAATAAGTTTGGTTGGATGAGGGCACAACTAAGACACATATGTTGATGAAGGTCTGAAAAGTTGGGTGATACCCTCTAAAAAAACAGTAGCTATTATCTCTTACTCAGGTTGTTACTTTAGTGCTTACTTGCACAACCTCTATTTCCTGGACTCTACAATGAACAAGGAACAGCAACCTACAAAGGTGTTTACTTAGGTACTGCTATAAACCTAACAATTATCTCAAACACACTAAAAAGACAATCCTAGTCTAGCCATGGTTAGTTTATCTAAGCCTCTCACTCAAATATGCAGCTGCTTTGAAGACAATACTTGTTCGTTTCACAAATAGTGTGTATTCCACAAACGATGACATTCCCCCAGGGAAACATTACTCTTTCAACACATAATTAATGTATAATCTCAAGAAGAAGAAAAGTCTTCCTTGTCAGCCCAAGTGGTGACATACAAATAAACACAGGAATACATAAAATGATTATACAATTGAATCATAGAATATTTTGGGTTGGAAGGGTCATCTAATAAAGGTCATGTAGTTCAACCTCCCCTGCAATGAGCAGGGACATCTTCAACTAGATCAGGTTGCTCAGAGCCCCATCCAACCTGACATTGAATGTTTCCAGGGATGCCCAGCTCTCGGGGCAATCTGTGCCAGTGTTTCACCACCCTCCTTGTAAAAAAGTTCTTCCTTCTATCTAGTCTAAATCTACCCTCTTTTAGTGTAAAAGCATTAACCCTTGTCCTATCACTACACTCCCTGATAAAGAGTCCCTCCCCATCTTTCCTGTAGGCCCCCTTTAGCTACTGAAAGTCCACAATAAGGTTTCCCCAGAGCCTTCTCTTCTCCAGGATGAACAACCCCAACTCTCTCAGTCTGTCCTTACAGAAGAGATGCTCCATTCCTCTGGTCATTTTTGTGGCTCTCCTCTGAACCCGTTCCAACAGGTCCATGTCTTTCCTGTACTGAGGACTCCAGAGCTAGACACAGTACTCTAGGTGGGGTCTCATGAGAGAGGAGTAAAGGGGGAAAAAATGATCCAGAAATTATGATTTATACCCAAAATGAACATCCCCCGGATCATATAGTCCCAATGTGTCCTCTTCAAGTCTTTAGACAACTTTCCAGACTCTCAAACTTCTCATACAAAGCTAGATTTTCTAAATCAAATAAGTTAAATGGAAACAAACTGTCAAAGCAGCAAAATCATAATTTGCAAACACATTTCCTCATACACCACAGTAAAAACAACCCACACAAAACCATTGACATTATAGATGTTACACAGGCATCCCACAATTGCATTTTTCTCTTCTTGCATCAAATACCCTTATGGAAAGTCTCCAAATAAAATCAAACCTTAAGCAATAAAATGAGCTCTCACAAACACAGCAAGCAAACTCCCCCACTCAAAAAAGTAACCAAGCCACCTCCAGTCTCTCAGTGCTGATCCTCAGGAGGAACCCACAGAATACAGAAGTTTTTCTTAAGGCAGTCTTTCCAATTGAATTTCATTAGACTGTGAAAAACATTCTTCTGCTGCTCATTATGGTTTTTCCCCAAACTTTTGTATGACTAATCTCATTCTATTCCAAAGATGCTGTTCCCGTCTTTGCTCCAAAGGCTCTCTTTTTCTAATTTTATAGTGTATTTGCAACTATTCTCAAACTTAAATAAGCTTGATGTTTGTTTCGTCTATGCGAGATCTTCTTGTGTGGTTAAAAGCTTTTGTTCACTCTTTTTCCATTACAAAATATTACCTTTACCTTGTCTCCCTAATAGCATCGCTTCTGCTTCGTGTATCTACTAAGTAATTATTGTCCCTCACTTTTTGTAACGTAGCCTCCTATGCTTTGGCATAATTTCCCTCTGTAAAGTGACTCTTCAGAAGCAGGACTTTAAAGCTTTCTTACTGCAGGCCCTAGAAGAGGTCACTCACAGTATCTGTCTGTACCTTAATAGCATTTTCAGTTAATCCATTAATGACGGAACATGATTAAATTTTTTTAGCACAGAGCAACGATAATCTGATTCAATTTATGACCCACATTTCACCAAGTAAAGAAACACTTTTTCTCCTGGCTTGTTTGAGGGAGTCTAGAGAAGTGAATTCTTTAAATTGTGCCATAATCCAGTAAAGCTGAAGACAAGCTTGAAAGACTAGCAAAATTAACTATCACAAACACATTAAATCATGTACAGTTCAGGCAATCTAGAGTTTGATAAACTTGCAGAAATTCATGTGTACTAAATTCATGTGTATTAAATGTACTGTCCATGCTTGTCGAGAAAAACTGATCTAAGAGTTAACCATTGATTATATGAGCACTGTACTCACAGGCCAATTAATTTACTCTTGCAATTATTTTATTTGTGAAAAAT
Source organism: Calidris pugnax (assembly GCF_001431845.1). Classification (NCBI taxonomy): domain Eukaryota; kingdom Metazoa; phylum Chordata; class Aves; order Charadriiformes; family Scolopacidae; genus Calidris; species Calidris pugnax. The sequence goes on from NW_015094509.1 coordinate 12,807,598, forward strand.
TGAGGAGAATTCACAAAGCCTTACGCTTCTCATCCTCTGGGGAAGCCAGATTTATCTTCACTTTGAACACAAGATGGCAGAACTTCCCAATGGAACTAGCACAGCTTTATGAAAGTTTTGGTTATGCCTCCTTTCCAATTTTAAAGGTTTGTCATCCACCCCTGCAATGACTCATGGGAATGTGAGTGTCTTATAGTGACTTACTGTGAAATCAGATTTTTGCTGCCACATCTGAGCACCTAAGCTAAAGCAAATTGTGTTATAAGCCAATTTCTCACCCGTTCACCCGTTCTAACCTGATATCAGAGTTGCTTCCATCAACCCAACCAGCTGACAATTTAGATGGATAAAATGTAGCAGGAAAAGAGGGATTTTTCTTGTATCTAATGTTATCTTTTTTTTTTTCTTTTCAAAAAATATTTCAATTCATCTCTTCGATTTCTTAATAGAAGTCCCCGTTTCATTTAGCTGAATTATAAAGTACAATTTCTTTGGTTGCAATGACACACATATTCTTTGAAGCACCGAGAGGTGGGATCTGGGAGATCAAGATTGTATTCCTAATGACCTGCTAAAAAGGAGTGTTATCTTTTCTCAGTGAGCAGTTTGTTCTTCTTAGAAACACCACTATGTAAAACAACTGGAGGCTTACTAATGTGGAACATAGTGAGAATGAAATATTATATTACCCAGATTATGTCTGACAAAAGAGGTTGAATGATTCACTCAACAAAAATCATGTGGTAACATTAATTTTGCTCTAAGATGAACAAATTTGTTCCATTCTCTTAAACTTTCTAATTCTCATTTTTCAAAAATATCGTATTCTAACTCGGTCAATTTAATATTGATTCTTTTGATTCTGGAAGATATTTTCCAAAAAGCCTAAAATGATTATTTTGCAAAATTACCTTGAGACATCATCAGGCATAAGGAGTCACAGATCACATGTCATTGCAAATCCTTTTCAGGCAGAGGGTGCAAAACTGATTGCCAGAAGGAAAAGTATATTGCATAGGCAAATTTCCAAGATCATGTTCATTAAATTCATCTCTGAGACAATTTGTTACTCAGAGTTGAATGAGATCAAAATAAAAATTTTAATTAAAATCTATTAGATATTTCAAGCTAAAAAAAATACAATGATGCCGTAAAAGAAAAGTATGTTAACAGGTGCAAGAATGGTGCAGAAGGCAGTATTATTTCTTGATTCTTAAATTGGAATTCTCTACATAAAAATGGTAATATATACAGCCTATTTTTACCAGGGAGCATAAACATTGTAAGGAACTAATTGCATAGAAGACAAAAAAAAAAAAAAAAAAAGAAAATTCTTGTATACCATATATACATTTTTAATACTAATCAATGGAAACACTTCACCACTCTTAAGAAGTTAAAAGATGACTCACTCATCAATATTTATCTGATGTTAGACCAGACAAAGGATGTCATTCACTATGACAAAGTAATTTAGACAAACGGTGAGCATTTTTATTCTCTTTATCAACCTGTGTTTTCTTGTTCCTTGCTTTTAAGTTACCTCGTTGTTATAGCTATCAAAGTTTTAAAAAGAATCTTTCTTTTTTTTAACCTGGTCTATGAGGGCAGGGTATCAATAGATAATGACAACATGAATGTGAGGAACCACTGTGTAATCCAGACAATTTCTTTTTGTGACCTTGGTACTGAGATTGGGAAATTGGGATGCTAATTCAATCCCTCCCCAGACCCTTGCAACAAGGTGCGTGCGTTAGCTGCTCTAGTCTCTTCCTTGTTTGCTACAAGGAGGATTTCATCACAGTAAGAAATAGTTAGTTGTTTCTGCCTGTGGATGACAGTTTCTTAGAGATCAGTTCTTCCTGGTCAGTGACAGGAACCAAACTCAGAGACTAAACCAAAAAAAAAAGTGTTCTCAATCTGTTTCCATTGAAATACTTCGATGATTACATTCAATTCAGCAGTGCAAATGGCTAGTTTATATGCATTTAATTATTCCCTAACCTTCTGCCAGCCTCAGACTGTCTTTCTTGTCTTTTTTCTTTTTTCTTTTTTTTGTAAGAAAAAAATTTAACCCAAAAATTTTCACTACAACATTAAACACCATCTGAGTAAACTCTGCGGCAAATCCTCCTGTGCAAAGCTTCAAACCCATAGTTGTCTCATCTAGGAACAGGATTTTCTGGTACGAGGAAGGAAGTAGTCCTGTGGCTATCCAGGAACAATTACATCTAGTCTAATATAAATAAAATGAAGGCCATTACAGGATTAAATTAAGTAAGTGGTTTTCTAGTCTTCCTTGGCATGACTGCGCTTGACAGGAGACTTTTCATCACAATTTCTCTGGCATACAAGTCTGTCCAGAAACATACCCAAATAATAAACACAGATGAAAGAGCCTGGGCAGGGATTTTTAGTACTTTATACAGACCAAGTCATAGTTGTTTTAAAAGTTAATTCCCATCATATTTCCAGTACATTCTACGGGAAATGAACTATTTATGTGACTTAAGTTATTTTAGCTACAGTAAAAGAAAAAACAGTGAATCTGGGAAGCTCAATATCAACAAATACAGAGAGCTAATTTATAGCATTGGCATATTAAAAGATGTCTAATGATGTCTAAAAGATGTCAGAGTTTATAATAATCAGATTTTTTCACTTGGAAGTAAAAAAAAAAATAGTAATCACATAAATTTTGGAATCCTGGGCCTATAAAGGAGAGGTTTTGGTGAATAAAGAAGAATATTATTTTATTGGTGGGTTTAAGACACAAATAAAAACCTAAAGTGAGTTTCCTTTCTCTTAAAGCTTGTTTCTGTTAAGTTCTATAAGTCATCAAGACTGTATTATTTGTTCTCCAAATCAGTATGCAATGAAAATCACCTTCTTCAGATTGTATTTTTTCTAAATACAGAGCTAAAATTTCCACAATGATAATTCACTCAAGAACTTGATCTCATACTCCTGCAGAACACACATTTTTAGGAGGAAACTTGCCTGGATAGTGCACAGTGAATTTAGTCATTTTGAGAGGCAAAAAGCTGCTTGTTATTTGGACTAGACACAAGTGTTTGGCCTGCTACTTTGGATGAAAACGTACTACCATTTTATAGTTTATTTTGACAGATATGACGACCACAACCACATTAGGAAAGCTGCGAAGTGATATTGCATAAATTATACTGCTATTAGCAGTGGCTTAAATCTAAGTCAAAACCAGTCATGACAGTAGCTCTATTGTTAGATTCCTTTGTTGCTAGGACAGTTTGCAGGGAACTGGCTACCATAATTTCAGGAGTGAGCGTAAACACCTTTTCTCCAATCTGCCCATAAAAATGCCATTCACTTGCATAATTCCTGGCCTCTAAATGAAGCTGCTTTATTCTAATACAAAAGTGAAATATAAAACATGGGCCACCAGGAGTATCTATGTGAGACTAAATGTGAGTGGTAATTGGAGAGTGATTGCACAGCTGCTGAATAGGGCTCCTTGTTTCTTTGAAATGTAAATATAATGTAGAATGTTGATTACATTACAATTACAAAAAGAGGACAAGTGATAATCCTAGCATTTGGCTTTTAGCGTTTATTTGAAAGACTCCCATTTCCCACTAGAAATTGTAAGATGCTTCAGTGTGCACAGGAACATATTCTGTGGATGATAAATGACTCAAGCGGTGTAAGGATTTCTGTCACAGCTACCTGTACGTTTACACATGCACACAAACATACAATCATGCACATAAAAACACATAAACACACAAAGTTGTATGTTCATTAGCAGTAAAGATGATATAACATTTTTTTTTAATTTATCAATAAATCTAACAAAGTATTCCACAATGTGACTGGCAAGGCTATGTTCAAAGAATTCTTTCCTCTCTGAAAAAAGCAATTTTTTTTCAAAATTTCCCAGAGTCTAGTAATATTGAAATGCATTCAAAGGCACTAGAGAAAACAGGTAGAAAATCAATTTGGTGGAATAGGTGCATCTAAATGACATCTGGATCACTGCTTTTCATCTCCTCATCTTATCTTATCTCTACCACTGTGAAACAATTCACATACCTGAATTACTAATGAAAAATAATCTGTAAAGACCAGAGCCTCTATATGATTCTAGGAAACACGCTACAGATAGGGCTAAGACATATGCTGTTGCTTACCTTAATAGCATAAGCATAATAATCAAAGAATTTGATTTGGGTTTCTTTTACTGCATGCAGAGTTCCTGAAAGCAAGTTCATACACTATTTATGAGTATATAGCAGTTATTTACACAGAAGAAAGGCAAGACTAAAATGATATAAGGCTAAGCATCAATTTCTTCAACACCTCAAAAAAGGTTGTCTTCCATCACTCATTGGAATGGGCTGATCTTCAAAACCTGAGCTAACCCTCCAACTCTGCTGGTTTTTTTACTCGTTGTTTTATACGTTTTCCTCACTCTGCTTTTTCCTGAGTTTCTGGCTTATTAGCTAAATAATCACTTCAGTCTTTGGTTTTTGTTTCCTTCTCCTACATAGCTTTAGCTGATGAATTCACCTGCAGCTCAAAAACATTTTCTTGTTCAGGAATGCTGAGTCTAAGTCACCTACCTGGGCTTCACCAAGCTAATGTGAGATAACAGCTTCAAGGAATTCAGACAGCTGAAATTTATTAACACAAATAGTGCGCATTCACCTACACACTTTGGTTAGAGACATTAGATTTTTGGAGGCTACTGGGTGGGTACTTTTGTATGTCTACTTCAACTGTAGACAAGGCCAGGAAACTACCAGCTGTGATAAACTATAATATGATCAATGTCTACCAGCAGAAATGAAAATGTGATATAACTCCTATGAAAACTGTTAGTCTGTTAGAAATCTAACATACTGTAAAAGTGAACAAGGTAGATAGAAGGTTAACATGCAGCACTAAGCTTACATTTGTGTTAGATGTATTGATTTAATGTATAAACAATGGGTTACGTGATGCATTTCTTTTTCATTCCTACACTGCAGCAAAGGTTAAATTGTAATTACCAGGAAGACAGGAAAGAAAGGAATGTATACTGGCTCAATGAATCACTTAAAGGATAAAAATACATTCTTAAAAAAGTATATATGGTTTTCAGACGATAAAAAATCCAGAACAAAGTATTAATGGTATAAGTGAGACAGCACCAGCTGCAACAGGCCCTGTAGCTAAAAAGTAACATTTGGATTGACATAATTTATGAAGAATATAATGTCATGAGTATTTGACAGATTTTCTAGTGCTACAAGTAAGGATATAAAGCACTACTGAAATACATGTGTGTTAACTTGCCCTGGAATATTACACTGTGGGTAGGAAGGAATTCCAAAATGAGGATTATAATAATTACAGAATATTTGTTTGACAGGATGTGCACTGTACTTTGTGTCAGTTTTTCCATTGCTACTAAACTTAACTAGTTTCTAGAGAGCAGCTTTCTGTATGTAACTGCCATTCAGGTGCTTATTTCTTGAGGCTCACTTCTACAGACATAATGTGCCCAAGCAGAATCAAGGCATGGTTTGGGATTCAACGTTTCATCTTCTTAAAGTGGAGATATGCTACCAATGGAAAGGGCAAACTACCATAACTCAGGAGACTTCACAGGAGGGGGGTAGCTCAGCAGAGCTCTCTGGCCCTGTTGCACAAGCAGACCCATGAGAACAGCACGTATATTAGAATAGCCAAATACAAAATCAAACATCAACAAGCAAAGGCTGGATACACTTTTGCATGGGCAGGTGCAGCATTTGAGAAAAAGAAAAAAATATTTAAGAGTTCTGAAGGACTTATATCCCCAGTGCCTGAGAGACCTAATACAACTGTTGGACATATGAAAAGAAAACAGCCGAGAAGCTAAGGGTACCTATGCTACATTTCTGCAACAAATCATAGAATGGTTGGAGTTGGAAGCTACCTTAAAGATCATCAAGTTCCATGGGCACGGACACCTCCCACTAGATCAGGTTCCTCAAAGCCCCATCCAGCCTGGCCTTGAACACTTCCAGGGATGGGGCACCCACAACTTCTCTGGGCAACCTGTTCCAGTGTCTCACTACCCTCACAGTAAAGAATTTCTTCCTGATATCTAATCTAAATCTACCCTTTTTCAATTTAAAACTGTTGCACCTCCTTTTATCACTACACTCCCTGATAAAGAGTATTTCTCCAGGAACATGATCATTCATCTGACGTATGAAACCTTGAAATAGCATTTGGATTCACCCCACCTACTACCACAATAACTCAAGTACCTAATTTAGGAGTTTTATAGTAAGTACAGAGGAATAATCATTTTCAAAGGACTATTGAAATGTTAGAAAGCCTGAATTACTGAAGGTTTTTCTTGATTTATCTTAAATTAGTACGCTGGGAACCTTAGATGCTTAAAATTCAATGAGGTAAATCAGAGTTTTGCTCTCCCAAATTAATTTGCACAACCAACTGAATACAGTAAAGAGAAAATTGAATGAAGGGGAAATCAGGAAGCAAATGGGTATGAAGGTAAACCAGACAGAAAGGGAGAGGAAATACCTTTTTGAAAAACAGGCACCACCACCTCCTCAAAAAACTATTTTCTGGGAAAATGATACTGGTGATTGTTCTTGAGAATCAGTGGATCTGGGAACGGAAAGCAGTTCAATGGATACAATAATGGATATTTAGGTAAATAAGTAACCTGAAATGCATCATTTAATAAAAAGCAGTAGAGATGATTACTTTTCTGCAGATATAAGAAAAACAATTTTTGCTATCTTTGCGCTCAAGATGGCCTATAAGATGCCATTGATTTCAATGGGAGTGAGTAATAATGGAGCAAATGACTGCTCATTTTAAATAAGGCTGTCAAAATAAGGTCCTGAACAAGTTAAGAGATCAGATGAATGATAGAACCCAGGAGGAGGTTTTATTGGGGGAGAAAAAAAAAAGGAGATGGTAAAGAAAATTAAATGCAAGCAAAAAAAGTTGTATTCTTGCAAAACTGTTGCTGATGCTAAACTGCAATACAATAATAAAGTCAATGTTATTTTTAACCCACGAAGGTAGAAGCAAAATGAAAGAAGGATCTATTTAGAGTGCATTCACAAATGTTCTGCACATTAGTCTCTTTATCACAAACTTGAAAGCCTAAAGCTAACAATTTTTCCATCATTGACATTGTGTCACTGGAGAGGTGGTCTGTCAAAAACAAAATGAAACAGTAAGTAATCATCAATTACTGGAGAGAAATGGAATTAAGTAGAGAACCAAATCTAATGGGCATGACAATAAATTAAGACATCAGAAATCTAAACGAAAGATCAAGAAACACACATACTGCACTGCATAGCCAGAAGAAAGAGAAAGAAGGGAGATCACATGCTTACAGTGCTAGAAGATAGACAGATTCTTCCAAGAGAGAGAAAGCATGTTGTAAACTCCTGGTATTTATCTAGCTGTGGAGGTGATGGTAATGGTGGATAGCAATGATGAGTGACTGACTTGTGTATTTCATCAACATTTCACCTCCGGTCTTAAAGATGGGCTCATCTGACCTGAAAAGTTTCTGTACTACTAAGTATATATATATATTTGCATGCATGCCATGTATGTAAAATCAAACACATAACTGGTAAAACTGGCTAGCATAAAATCAATATTTCTATAAATGTAGTTACCCTAGTAGAATTTGCCAAGTAAGAACTAGATGCTACGTACCATCTCTAAAAAGATGCACTTGAGAGACATTGTACAGATTTAGCTGATACCAACGCTGACTATCCATGTACACTACTGCAAAATATTCAGTGGTACCTTGAACTGCCTGTATAACTGACATTTTCTCCCCATTCATTCTCATAGCAGTTTTACAGGACTGATTCTCCATCTTCTATCAAATAAGAAATAACCGGGCTTGCATAACCATGGAGGCAAATTTTGAAATGTCATGACAAATATACACAATATCACACGTGGTTCTTACAATGTATTTGCTCGTGATACACAGCTGCAGATTCAGGGAACTGCCTCTATAATCATGGGAGAATGTTTGGTCATTCACTGCAGCTCCCTTGTTGCTACCTATACAGTCCTGCGAACAGCTGGGATGCAACTCTGAATTCTGGGGAAACCAGCACACTCTGGATCTGTGTTTGTATTGTTTTCTCACAACGCCAGTCTGTTGCAGACTACCAGTAACTTCCTTAACACACTGGAGGATTCATAAGGAAAATTTGTGTGATGCCCTACTAAATATTGGTCTTTTTGAAAATCCACTCTAAAAAGTGCTCCTGTTTTTATGACTTAGTTGATGACATAGATAAGGGTCTCACTCCTAGAAACAGTTCTCTGTGCATTCTCCTTTTTCCTGGTGCAGTTTGTTTAAGAAGCTTCATCTCCTTTCCCTGACTTGTACTTAACATTGATTTGTTCTGATCACTGCAAATCTGCCACTGTTATTGTGTATCAGCCACCTTCTATATTTCTGATTTCTCCATAGACAGAGGGTTTTCATATGCCAGCAAAAATTTGAACAAGATTTTCTCACAACTGCAGTTTCAGAAAGATGCTGTGTCATGCATAAACCTTAGAAAACTATATGCATGAGAATAAAGATTTAGTTGTGGAGGACAGCAAAGAAAAAATTACACTGTCTAAATACTGCAGTGTTAATATGTGTATTCTGTCTGGGCACAATTTAATTAGTCCATGAAAAAATGCAATAAATATAAACATTTTAGTACATATTAACTAATTCTGGCAAAGTCAAATCAATAGCACCAAGCTGTCCTGTGTGAGGAGTGCTAAATGCTTATTCAACAAAGGCTAGGTTTCCACAGAGTCTGTCCTTGATTAACTTTCCAGACAAGCACACTTGTAACCCTGGAAGAGGGTGTCCCCATGTCTTAAAACAGTGTTACCCATTTAAATTTGTGTTCAAAAGCTCTCCCATGTGTAAATCAAGTATGGCTGTAACACAGCGTATTTTGGGATGGGGATGGAAATAACGGTAGTTGAAATTAATGTGGCTGACATAGGGGGCAGGCAGGTGAGAGAGCCTCTCTGCTGCTTTCCCTTGCCCATGATTTCAAGGCACCTTTCTGCTGTTCACACCCATTTATTTATTTAGAAGGACATTTATTTATACTGGACTATTTCAGTGTTATTAAGGGAAGTAGGTAGTACAGGGTTTCTGTTTAACAAGTATTATCACCCATTAATACACCATTTTTTGCTCGTATTCTGTGCATGAGTTACAATGGTGGAGATGGAAAACTTTAATTTTTATCCATGGGCACTGCAAGCTCTCTTCCTGCTCCCTTCAGGTTCCTCTGGTGAGGCTCATGTCTTGTCATGTCTTGGCTACCAGGGCTGTCCATTCAAAACTGACAGAAAGTCCTGATTCATCTTAATTTAGAAACTAACCAAGGGCAATCTTGTACAGTATTGATTACCATGTAGTTAAAATGGGCTTTCTGTGTCCTTGGGACTCAATTCAGACAGTCAGGTGGAGAAAGGAGCAAAGAGCAGGAGCTGCACTGGTGCTGGTGGGAGAAAAGGACCATGTCCATGGCCCTGCCGTCCTTCATTTACCAGCAGCCTGGCAAACAAGCCCTCCAGTTACTTTGTGCTTGCAGTTAAATCATTTGAAGTAGGTATAATCTTAAAGATGTTTAAATAATAAGCAAGCCAGTAAAATCACAGCATAAAATATGACATTATTTTGTGGAGTGCTGTACGGCTGAATATGTGAATTCAGATTTGCAGTGTATATACCCATACAGACAACACAGATGAGCATAGCAATCAACATAAACAGAGTGCTTCCCAGTCAGATGCACTCACAAAACTTCATTAATTTAAGAAGACCTTGCTGAAATTATACCATGTTCAGCAGGTTAGGAAAAAAAAAAACAAAACCAAATTAATATTTGTGTGATTGTTTGAGTGTAGGGCATCAGTTAGTTTGCTGGTATCTATTTTCAGTGATAATAATTAACCTTCCAGGTAACTTTTCCTTTTATTTGTTTTAGAAGTTCGTAATTTGGGGCTGGAAAATAAGTAATTTCATGCTTCAGGTATAAAAATATATTAAGACTTCTTATCCACTCCTTACACATGGAAATGTGCTTTTGTTATCAGACATGGTGCACCCAATATACACTCAGAGTCTACTCCTGTTAACTTTTAAGGAGAACTTCCCTGATGTCACTAGGTTTTGACTTTAAAACCCATAATTTATTCCTTCTTGCTGAAGATGACTGATAATGTTGGAATGGATGGCAAATGTCTCAAAAGAAATTAATTTTTTGTAAACCATAGCATTAGTTTACCCATATTTACCATGCTTTGGTATGATACCACAAGCAATCCTATCAAAAGCAAAGCCACAGCCTTTGCCTGCCTAGTCATAACGATTTGCTTCTCTAAAATGATTAGCAACATTTTTGCTTGTGGAACAATAAATGTGAAAGTCAGACTAGATGCATTTTTCATTTACAGTAATTATAATAGAATATTTTTATGGAGAAAAGAAAACCAGCTATTTCTACTACATGGACATAAAATCACTCTTTGAGTCCTTTTTCCCTTGGCCACTGAGTTTGTCTGAAACATGTTTGTTCCAAAATTTCAAATATAATTTTCCTTTCAAACTGCCAAAAATAATATGCATAAGAATAAACAGGTGTCAACAACGCACAATCCACCTGTTAGCTGACATCTGTGGCATCACATCATTGTATCACTTGCTGTGAAAAGAGGTTGTTTAGGCAATGTCATATTCCCTGATGCTAAAAGTGAGGAAGACAGAAAAAACCGAAGCTCTTCTTTTGTTCCTGTTTATATATATATATGTGTATATGTGTCTGTGTGTATATATAGTATGCATATCAATATATACAAATTGCTGCATGAATGGGAAAGTGCCAGGGATTACCTTCCTTCCAAATTTAAAGAACATTTTATGAAACAAGGGTATGTGGAATAAAGGAATTGTAATAAGCATGGAGAGCCTGGTGCAATGCATTGGATCAAGTGTAGCTGGCAGATTGGTGGAAGCACAAACAAACAAACAGTTGGTTATGCTGACATTCTTTCTCTAATGTGACTATTTTGTCTGCCTGTTTATATTTGGCTGTGTAATGCTCAGATTACAGCAATGACTGATCAGGAATACGTGTCCTCTGAAAGCATGACCAAAAGTCTTAATTTCATGTTAATTTAGTCATATATTTAACATACTGGTTTGCACTACATTTCTAAAAAAGGGCTCCAAAGCTACAATTGCAATCTACTAATTCACTACATGAAAAGCCAGTGTCTGCCTTTTTGCTGCTTTCATGACACATCACATGTGACATGCCAAGGTGATGGGGACATTGTTGGTTTTGCCGTCACCATAATAATGTGTGCAAAATACCAATCATGTTGCTAACATCTTGGGTCTGTTCTCATCAAGCATACACCTAGAATTCAAACCCGCTGTCAGCAATGAGAAAGATAACAATCACTGTCATGACTGCAGAACTTGTAACCTTTGTGTGCTCCTGCATATCACAGAAAGACTTGATGTTATTGCTTCTTCCTCTCCTTTCTGCTTTTTTTAGAACACCTGCAAGGGTTATATATCAAACGAGTATCTTCTACGGAACAGTCTTGTTTGAGATCACTCCTACATTAAAAAAAGGTTCTATATACTGTGGTTTTATCTTGGTAAGCTGTATTTGGTTGACAGATTTTTGTACAAATTTCCCTGAGTAAAACAAGTAATTCTGGGTTTTGCAGAGTCTGATACAACCTACTTTGAAAAGAAGCAGGCTGTGATGGAAGATCTAATCCATCTCAGTCTCCATACTGCCACGGACCTGGAGATCAACCTAAAAACAGCAGTAGGTATGAACCTAAATAGATGAATTATACTAGTCAAGGCACCATGGGCTCAGTAACCTCAATGCTTCTTCACTCAAAAAAGAAGGATAAAAAGCCAAGGAACCAAGGAAGATTCTATTATACTCAAGGAAAAATCTATTATACTGGATGCACTAAATCTTCAAAGCCTTACTTTATCTGTAAGAAAGCTGTAAGACAAGATATCAGTTGTTCTACCTGATCCTTTCCTCTAATGTTTTTGGAAAACTGTCTTTGGATTGCCAGCTCAAAGTTTTTCTTCACTTACTCTGACAGGTCTTTACCAGTGCTTCTCATGGGCCTTTCTATCAGAGCCACTTTTAGTAGTTTTAAAACTTAGTATTTGAAATTTTACTGCTAGTTTTGGAGCTTATAGCTCAATTTTGTTCCCCTTTCCTACCTCTATTCAGGCTAGATGATGAAATGCTCACTTCCAACTTTAGGATATCCACCGAATCAAGATTCTTCACCTGAAATACAAACCTGTGCAGTTCAGGCCATGCGTTCCCATCAGCCCAAGCAGAACACTGGCTCTACCTCCTCAGCTTTCTCTCCTAATACTATGTGCCTGATTCTGGCTGTTTTCTTGGGATGGCAATTCAGTTTTGCCTTCGTTACTGAGCAGTCTTGATCTGCTTCTGGGGAGTGTTTTGTAAGGTTAAGTCAAAAGGCCTTATAAAATCTTTGACCTAGCCAATGTGGGGTGTGGGCTTAAGCCTGGATCCAGACATATTCCAAACTTTACGGACTTGAGCACAAAGCTACAGCTAAAAAGTGTAGTAAAACTTTGGAGTGTTTTTCAGCCTCTTCTCTTATGGTTGCAATTGGCAACTGCCCCAGTAAATCATCAAAGCTATGCAAGGCCATAGTACAGGCCAGATTTTCCAAGCCACCAAGATCACTTTGGGCTATTTATGCTGTACAAAGTGAGTTTGCAGAGCATTACGATGCATAGATTTAAAATTCAGAAAGATGCTGTAGTTTGAGTTCTGTGCAGTTATGATCAAGATACTGCATTAAATAAATGAGTGGCCTAATCAAGCCCAGAAGCTCTTCTATCACTTTTTGTTGTTTCAAAAAGTCTAACATACAGAAAAATAACCCTCTCTTCACCTTTGTAGATCTTGTAAATGCATATTCACAATTCCCATAAATCCATAGCTGGAAGAGAATTAATAGCTAAGATACCACTAAACTGATGCTATACAGTATGACAGGGTGAAGAGGTTTTAGGGATAAAAAATAAAAGCTCCTTGTTAGTATTCAAAAAAAGCTGTGATCCTTTACTGCTATGACAGAAGTCATTAGGCTAGCCGTTTTACAAATTTTTGTACTTGTTTTCCTCACAGTCATGCCAACTAACACAGGTTATATCACTAGCTTTACTGAGTGTTCAACACCTTCTATGCTCCCAGTAATGACTGTGGTAAAAAGTCATGCTTCAGGGTGTAAATTAATCACCTGCATTTAGAGACTGAGAGAGAATCAATAAAAAACCTGTAGTACTGTCTACTCTAACAAATTTCTTTCTAAATGTGCTTTAGGCCAGCAGGTCAAGGAAGCTAATTCTGCCCCTCTCCTCCGCTCTGGTGAGATCCCACCTGGAGTACTGTGTCCAGCTCTGAGGCCCCCAACACAAAAAGGAATCAGACCTGTTGGAGTGAGTCCAGAGGAGGCCCACAAGATGATCAGAGAGCTGGAACATCTCTCCTATGAAGACAGGCTGAGAGAGCTGGGGTTGTTCAGCCTGGAGAAAAGAAGGCTCCAGGGAGACCTTATAGCAGCCTTCCAGTATCTGAAGAGGGCCTACAGGAAAGATGGAGAAATACTCTTTATCAGGAAGTATAGTAATAGGATGAAGGGTAACAGTAGAAATTATTTATTGTGAGGGTGGTGACACACTGGAACAGGTTGCCCAGAGAAGCTGTGGATGCCCCATCCCTGGAAGTGTTCAAGGCCAGGCTGGATGGGGCTTTGAGGAACCTGGTCTGGTGGGAGCTGTCCCTGCCCATGGCAGGGTGATTGGAACTTAAAGGTGTTTATTTTTGTGTTGGGGGCCTCAGAGCTGGACGCAGTACTCCAGGTGGGGTCTCACCAGAGCAGAGATGAGGGGCCGAATTAGCTTCCTTAACCTGCTGGCCTTAAGCATATTTAGAAAGAAATTTGTTACAAATTTTCAAGGGATCTTTAAGATCCCTTCCAACACAAACCATTCTATGATTCAGCTAATTTTTGGCTCATTATAATGAAAGATTAACTTAAAACACTTAAAATAGCCTCTTTTTACCCTAGACCTTGCTGGGGCCCTGAATGCATAGTTGGTGAGTGAAGGCACAGTGCTGGCCCAGCCCAAGGCCTTGCCGATAGAGGGCTCATTGTAGCTCCTTGGTGCTGACACTGATCTGAACCCACTTCCTGGGTTTTCTGGCTCAGCCTTAGAGCTGTTCCTTCACTATGGGCTGGCCGGGCAATCACTGGGCTGTGTCTTCTTGCTGAGATCAAGGCTCCTGCCAGCCATATCACCTCCCTGGGCTCCCTCACAGCTTACCTGGAGGAGCAGCCAGCCTTCGTGGTGCCCTGATGGTGCTGGCCTTCTCTTCTGATATTAGACAGTGCTATAGAGAGGCTTCACATAAGCTTATGGAAGTCAGAAAACTACCTACATGCCATTATAAAAATGGCAAAACTTCTTAAATGAAGCATCAGAAAGAGCTGTAGAGCAGAGGGCATCAGTCTCAAATGGGCTGGTTAGGTTTTCATCTGAATAAACACCTTTAGTTCACGAAATATTGCGAAGAGCATCAATTACACAGCATGTACCAGTGCTATATAAGGTAAGAAAATAACAGAAATGATAAGGTTAATTATTAAAGCACACGCATCAATTCTCGAAGTCAGGACAAGTTAGGTCAGTGATATATCTATAACAACCTCTGCTTAGTTTCTTTTTTTCCTGGGAAGGTACAAGAAAAGGTAATGAACTGTCAGCATTAAAAGGGAGCCCATTTTTTTGTTTTTATTTTTGAAACATTATTCCCCTGTTCAGTCAGTAGTATTCAAATGGATAAGAAGCACAGTCCTTGCAATAGCTCTATGATCTGTTGAAGCATTACAGTTCCCATACAAGAGGTGAAGTAGTGAAAGGGAGAAATCTAGCTAAGACTCCATAGGCCCTTGGGTGTTTTTGGTGATGTTACGAAATTTAGCCTTGTCTTGGAATAAGGCAAATCCCACTTTTCCCTGAAGAGTTGGCACACGTCAGGGGACTGCATGGGCCAGCAACTCTCTGGGGCTGATGGCAGTGGGGGCTGCCCATGGCGTCAGGGCCGGGCCGGGCCTGGCAGCCAGGGCCTGTCCCAACCATAGCCAGGTGCCATCAGGTACCTCCATGGGGATGGGGACTGGCCAAGGACAGGCAGGGACGTGGGCCCATGGGTGGACCTGGTTCAGTGGGGCCCATGGCCAGGCAGGCCTGAGGGATCTCTGGGGCTGACGTGGGTCCTGGGCCTTGGGCAAGGTGGGAGACACCAAGGGAGACTTGACAGGGACATAAGGTCCATCAGGGCCTTTAGGACCCTGACACAATGATTAATCAATATATGTTGATCTTTTAAATATGACTCAATTTCCCCTGAGTTGTATGAAATAGACTTAAAGGAATTACACGGTTTTAAATTGAAGTGTAATAGATCTTCTTTTATATGAAACCACTGATTATTCTTTTTCTATCAGATGTTGGTACAATAAAGATTTTTAGTAGGTATTATTTTGAAGGCCTTTTTTAGCACAGACTTTTTTCCTATTTTGAATATTTCAATTTACATTTCAGAAAGGCATTCTGAAAAGCCCACAATTTAAATATTAACATTTTAAAACATCTTAATTTTCCTGGAACAATTCCCACATATTGTTTAACTTCAGGTAATGAAAAGACTGTTCCATGAGGTAGTAGTTAATAATCCTTTCTGCACACAGAAGCCCACTGCACAGGACTCTACATTGGTGGAGCTGGGGAAGCAGGGGATGGCTCATCTCTTTCTGACATTATACGTTACGCACTAGCTTGTAATTCAGTTTACAGGTATTTCTAGAAAACTGGTTTTTATATGAGTCCAATTGAAATATCTAGATCATGTGTTTGCTCACACAGGTGCTTTCTGGATTTCAAACCACACCACTAAGAAACGCAGCTTTTTGGGGATATCTCACAGAACCAAATAGAAACGGGATGGAAGGTAAGTTATGGTGAATGACAACAGTGAAGTAACCTGGCATGTGGCCAGCACAGGGAGTGAAACTGGACTTCTAGTCCAGCTCCACAGCACAAATTTGTCCAATCTTTGCCTACTTCCTCAGTCCAGAGAACCCTAAACAAATTGGGTTATCTGACTACTTGAGAGCACATTGCTCCATTGTGGTGACCTGGAATTCAGATCCTTCTAAGCAAAGCACCAGGAATTTAAATCACTGCAGAGAGATGAGCTCCTTCAGAGGAAGACTGAGACAGACCAAGCTAGGTTCCTGTATAACTATTTCTTCTGGCATAAATAACTTCATATTAAAGAGAAGGACCCACTTGGGCACTTCAAAGCCTAACCATTCACATTCCAAGTCAGGCTTCTAGGTTGCCAACAGAATATGTGGGGATACTACATGATAACCTTCTGTAAATTAGTCACAGCGAGCCCTAAAAAAGGGGGTGTGATTCAGATGTACCAAGGAACTATGCATCTTCTACCCTTTGGATTTCCTAGTGAGGAACCAGGGATTTAAATTCTTCCAGTTGTGGTCGAAAGTCGACATTTCGGGTACTGCACGGGGATTTATTAACTGGGGAGCGTCAAAAGCAGAGGTTTTACTTCCTTCAAAATGCATTTAATACAGGCACAGAAGAGTAAATCATTATGTCACCTGCTACAGAATTCTGTGTCTGAAACTTGGAACTTTTAATAATATCTAGTGGAAAGAATCAACAGCAAGAAAAGCCGAGCTTGTTTATCTTCTAGCTGCTAAGTTCAAAAGCTGCAGGTATCTAGCAGTGAATTCAGTGCTTGTAAAGCATTAGAAGGACGCAAAAGGGAATCTGTCCCTCTCACAAATACAAACAGGAAAAGCAACTTACCATCACACTCAAAAGACGTTGGTTTGTTGTTTTGGTTTGGTTTGTTGTTTTTTTTTTTTTTCTCAAGCCTTATATGATACAGGATCTTTTCCTTGGGTTATTTTTAAATATGATCTGCTTGAAGGCAATGTGCTCAGCCCCTGGGTGGGAAATATGCTTCATTTAAGTCAACAGCAATCTGTACTGCTGATTAAAAAGCAAATGCTGATGGGCTTCACAGGGAGTCTCATCCATTTTGCCTTAGCTAAGAAGTTGGTACAGAAAATGGTGGTGGGAGGAGGGGAAGGGTAGTGGACAGTGTTCTGTGAAACATTGAACAACAGCAGCAACAACAACAAATCATGAATTATCTGTACTTAAAAGTTCTATCAGTGTGGAAAACTGGCTCTGAAAAGAGAATTTCAAACTGTTTGATGATTGCATATCCTGGGAATTCAAATGAACTTTGTCACCACTGCCAGTTTCATAAAAGAATGAAGTCTCCAGCAAGGCACAGATGGTATTTCTGAATGAACAGATGATTATGCCAAGAGAATATTAAGCTTGAAAACACATTTTATTGATATATGAGTAAGGCTGTTAGAAGGACAGCCATGGAAAAGAGTACCTAGCTCTTTATGGAACACCTGAATACAATAAGAAATTAAGCAGTGGCTAAATACTGGGGATTCATTGGAAAATTATCCAGAAATCCTTAATATTAAAATGGTACTATAATTAATGAGAAGCATGAAAAGTTGTGTGAACAGCAACAATTAGGTAGTAATCTGTATTTACCTAAACTGAAATGAGATTATGCACTAGTTATTGGCTTTCCAAGCAGCACCAGTGTGGAGAGCTTAGAAGAGGGGCCAAATTCCGCATTGGTTCCAAGTACAAATTCATTTAAGTGAAACAAAAAAAATAATTATGCTCATTGATGTTTAAAGACTCACAAGCCCAAACATATGCCTGTCGTTGTGCTGTGAGTTAATAGGTTTACAGTGGTTAAATGCATTGGCTCAGTCTATAGAGATATTTCTGATTATGCTTGTCATCCATAGCCACGGTGGGTTCACTGACTTCAGTGCAAATGCTGTGACTGTACACCAGGGATCTGATGTTATGAGAGGTCAGAAAAGGGGTGCATGATCTTTTGCATTGCTGGATTTAAAAATGTTGACTTCATACTTGATATAGCTATTTCTAAGTGAAGACCGGAAGCAATGGATTCCACACCAAGTTTAAATCCAAAGTAGCTCCTTTGAAGTCAATCATCTCTTTCTGGCAACTTCAGGATGGTTTATGTAAGGGAAGGAATGTAACACATGAGATTTTTCTCAGGGGTGAAAGATATTCAGCAGTGTATCTTGCAGGGCCACATCATAGGTGTCAGAATCAGCTTTTTCCACACATTTTCTCGAGCACAGAGGGCAAGCCTTGGAGGCAGATGACCCTGGTGAAACAGTACGATCTCTGTAGCTTGAAGAAAACTATATTCATCACCAACATTACAGCAAAAATAATACATATCCCTCAGACAACATTTGTTGTGATGTCAGTGATGAAAATATATGAGAGATTACCTAAACTATTAAAAAGTTAAAAGTGAAATTATTTATAAAATAAAGAAGGAACTGCCAAGAGATTTGGATTATACTGGGGGGAGGGAGGGGAAGAAAGAAAAAATAAAAAAAAGGAAACATACTCTTCTTGGTTTCTTATCCAATGTGAGACAAATGCAAATTTTAGTAAGGGAGCAGTTAGAAGGAAATAAGAGATTACAGGAGTCCCTTCTTGTCTCATGCTCTCCTGCTGCTGCAGTTGAGACTCTGTGTTATTAAATGGAACCCATGGGTCAGATTCCAGCTCCAGTTTTGCATTGGTGCAAGTTGATTTCAATGCCAATAAAGTCGTATTAGTGCAAAGCAATGAGACATCATCCACAAACCCATTTGTATGTGTGAGATGAATACATTAGCTTCTCAGCAGATGGCTGTGAATCCTTCCAGACAGAGCATGTCTTGGGCTTTCAAGAATCATTTATCAAAAGGAACACTGAATTGTCTTCAGTCACTCCAGTGGAGTAAGTGCTAAAAGGTTTAAAGATAAGAGGAAATCATACTGCAAGCCATGGTCAACTCCAAGAGCAGTGCCCATTGGTCTATGCATCACATCAATTGGGACTTCATGGACAACCTAACTTGTTGCTTTGTGATGCCATAGGTATATATCTTCATATATTCCTTTAGAAAACATTCTTTTATTCAGTGGGTGAAAGAGGGTGTGTAAATTACATTTTACATATCCAGAATTATTCAGTAACTCCGTTTCTCATATTACCTCTGTAATTCTGCCATTTTGAAGTGAGAAGTGACTGCCAGAAGTTAAGAAAAAGGAGATCTGCATTATGTAAACAAGGAAAATACTGCTTAGCTTTCTAAATAAAACTTCTTAATGAAGGATACAGAAACCTATTTGGTAAAATGTTATTAGAATTCACCTTAAAAGATTCTGTATGAAATGAGTGAAATAATAGGATTGCCATTTATGGTTTTAGAACATCTTCCAGTGAATAATGTCAATGAAATGTGCAGACCTAAACTCATAAGGCCTCCCAGCAGTGTAGTGATGTAGACAAATTTACCTAGTGGGCTACATTTCTCCTACTCGTGTAGGATGAAGGCACACAGCACGTGGGGACGTGAGTGTTGAAACTCAGGGAACAAATAGTAATATTCTTACTGAGGATTTTGATGGAGTCAGAACAGGATTTTCTATGTGGCTGATTGATATAATGCCATATTTTAATTTTTAGAGATCCCATAGCAGACACGATATGTGGGGAATGTATAATCAGCCATTAGAGAAATTGAAGCTTGTAAATATCTGGAGGGAATTGGTCATGTTTATTGGCTGTCATTTAGGCAACAGGAGACAGCTGCTGTAGTACAAAGTGAAATGTCAGAATTCTTAATCAATATATTATACACATAGGAGGGGCAAGCAAAGTCTGGAACAGACAGTTTCATATGTATTTAGTGAATACAACAGACATCATGCCAAAATGTACTACAAATGTTAATGGTGAAAGTAACAGTTCTAGTTTTTTTTTTACTGTGTATGAATGTATAATTACACTTTGCCAAGTGTAAATAACTTAGCAAAGATCAGACAAAAATAATCTAAGAATAACATTATCGGACAAGGGTGTAGATCCCTAAACTCAGAAAGGTGCATTGTTCTAATGGATGGAAATGTCAGGACAGTTGCTATTCAGAGAATGACAGACTGCCCAATCCTTCCTGGTTTCTTTTTTACCTATGTGCCCTTGCAACTCCATGGCATCAGCTGATTTTAGTGGCAATATTATAATAAGTTCTGCATTATTTGCAAATAAATAAATGAAAAATCAGATTATTTTTTTCAATAAAAATAATAGTGCCAATTTCCTCTGTAGGCATACCTTACTGTTTGTATATATAATTTTATGTAGATAATTAAGATCCACTTTTCTGATTTTTAAAAAATATTGAATTTTTGTTGGCAGAAAATGTTCATCAAGATTTGGCCATAATGATTCCAAAACCTAAAGTATACATTAAGATTTCTATAGCTGCTATTGAAAGTAATATGACCAGATGTTCAAACAACCACCTGAGGAAGCCAATATCACAAGTAATTGAAAAATTCTGCTAGTGCCAAGTACTAACACCCTAATGAAGCAGCAGAAACAAGATACAAACTGGGCAAAAGGAGACAAAGTTCTCTTCCACATGGGATTTTATAAGTACATTTTTTTATGAAGAAAAACATTAAATGAGTATATGTTTAACTATTTTAGTAGGCAAATGTATGTCTTCTATATTTAGAAAGAAAAGAAAAAGCTACATGTTCATTTTTTGAACATTCTTTTCTCTCTGGTGGTCTGGAAGAAACAGAAAACAAAACTTCATTCTTTCACACCAACTTCTCAGAGAAATTGAAAACAAAAAAGTCTAATCCTACAACCAAAGGAGAGAATGTATGCAGAACCATCCCATAAAAGAGAAAGAACAAATGAAAACTGTGTGTCTTCACTTAGCGAAGAGGAGAGGAATAACAGTTCATATCATCTCATAAAATTCCTCTTTCTTGCAGAGCATGAATAAGGTAGATAAAGTTTTCTTATCATGTGGTTTCTGCCCTGTAAGAGTGGAGTGTCTGTTAAAATGTATCTCAGCACTTACTAGAGTCATACTTTAATTCTTTAGCTTCTTTCTTTTTCCTTCAAAAAAGTAGGGTTGAGGCAAGAGGAGATTGAAAAGCCATATAATCAGACCAAGCACTAGTTGTTCCCAGATCCTGCTAAGCTCATGCCATACTGATAGATTGCACAGTAACCAGAAAGCCTTCTAAGATCAAGGTCTGCTCCATTTTGAAAAATCAGTAAGTCTTATGGATCTGGGTAGGTTTCGATGAAATTGGAGTTGACTATGATAACATGTATGAGGTAAGAAAAATAGCAATTAACACATTAGTTCTTTAGGAAACTAAGACATCAGTTCAATTTCTATGGGACCCACTCTGATTATTACCTTTTGTTTTCCTTTCTTGTTTTCCTATTTGTCTTCTTTCAACCGCATATCAAGAAAATGGATATTGATTTTTGAAATGCTGCTCTCTAAAACCAAACAGTATTAAAATATAATACCTGGTCAAAAGGACTAAAATAAAATTCTGCTTTCTGATTTCTCTTGGAGCAATAAACAGTGTATTAAAATGTTGAATAAAGCAAAATACCTTCAGAATTCAAGTGCAGAAGGTACAATTTTTATAAATGGAGAGAAGGAAGCTGTGGCCAGCCTTAGAATAAGACTGTCAGTATCTTCTCCATAGAGCGAGGAAGGTATTTGATGTGTGCTGTTGCAGTGGTGTTTGCTCAGTTTAAATAGTGACGGATTTATTTGTGATTTGTGATGTACTAGGCAGTGAACTGGAGAGCCAGGGTCATACTTCCAATGCACAATTCCTCAACATTATCAACAAACCCCTTACTGTATCCTGGGTACTGGATTCACTTCAGTGCAAGGAACAGGTTACCAAGGTCCTCAGATAATGCAGTGTTTGTGGATTATTTTTACTTCATTGATATGCTTTTGTACTTGAGGAGGATTTTATTTTTTTTTACCATGAACATTTTATTTTCACTGCATTGTGGAAATATAACAAACACTGCAAGTTATATAAACTAATGTAAGTGTAGGAAGTAGTAACTTCTGCAGTCCAGACTTACTGAGAAAGAGAATTTCATTCTGTGCTTTGCTATGCACAAATTTGAAAAACATAGATAATATATCCATCCAGGAGTCTTTGTGAAACTTGTTCTTAAGAGATTAATGATCTGCTGAATATTCTGCAAATATATATGATTCATAAACTAACATTGACCAGGAAAAGAAATGTTTAAATATATATATGACTAATGTGTAATTCTGATGTAAAATTTGGGCTCTTGATTGGGATTAAATTAGTGATTAAGAAAGGATGGTTTGCCTAATTCGTCTTCTAAGCCAAGACTTTTGACGTGACAAATAATGAAGCAAAAACACTGAGACAAAACTAACTGTTAACATGTTTGAGATGTTCATCCTCTAAGGAGGATCACGACCTGGTGATTAGGGATGAAAAATGAAGAAAACCACCAAAGTAACAACTATAGATGCTTGATCAAAGGAAAACAATTACTCCTTTAACATATCTGGACACAAGAGTTACAGTATTGAGGCACTACTGGCAGAGTGACATGCTGGAAACATCAGAAAACAATTATTGAAAGGGAAGGTACAATTTAGATCCTGACCTAAAATTTTCTTTTCATACCTTAGCTTTGAACCAGTTGACCAGGTGGAAGAGATTGTGATCTCTTCTGCACTAGACCCAAAATATAATTACAGAGGCATAAGCAAAGTTAATCAGCCACAAAGCATACATCTGTAGGAAGCTGTTAAACAAAAAAATTCAGTGCAGCTGTGCTGAAACTCTTTTATCACTTATTTTCATCTTGTAAAACTGCATTTCTAAAATAAGTTGTATGTTCAAGTATATTTTGTTTGATCGGTTAATTCTATTTGAAAATACAACCTATTAAACTGTAATGTTTTCTTTTCTGTACCTTATCAGATTGTGGTAGTGGCCATGTTAACATTCTGCCTCATAGTATAAATGCTTCAGAGTTGGCAGCTTCTTAAAAGTGAACTGGAATATTTTTTCTTGTGAATCGCCAAATAACTGGTTATTTATTACAAACACAGGGGTTTAGTTAGTGCTAATAAGTGATATATGTATGTCCCTGTACGATTTGATTTTCACTTCTTAAATGAGGCATTGGCTAAAACATCTTTTCACTTGCAAGTCCCCTATGTTTGTTATGGAAATCCCTGAAAGATTTATATAATCCCTGTTATTTGCAGCGCAACTTTTCAGGCTAGAGCAGGATCTTAAAGGATCTGCTTCCCAAAGAGTCAAAGGAAGAAGCACCCCCGTAACAGTCACGCTTGCTTTTCCCTTCAGATGTGTTTGGAATTGTCAACTAATGATGAAATAATTTTACTGTGCAGTCAGCCCACTGCAGTATTTCTTCCTAATGCACTATATAAAAACCTCCACAGACAGACATGTCCAAAATATCTTGATGTTGAGACTGGCAAAATCACTTTCCATAGTATTTCATCTGTCTGCAACAACTCTGCTGAATGCTAAAGCAGGAAAGACATTTATGTGAGAGAGCCAGGCATGCCTGGCACCGTCCACCGGTGCGATTCAGCCTTCTGCTTGTGAGGGGAGAGGCAGGGAGGTTGCAGGGAAGCCCTTTTCTCTGAGTTTTACAGTTCTTGGAGCTCATGTGCCAATATCCGAATTTCTGCTGATACAAGAAACAGAGAGGTAGCAAGTGGAAACTCTGCACCTGATACGGGAGATTACAGGGTGTTTAGTTCAGGGACAAAGCTCCTACTAAAATAGAAGTATACCTGTAGATTTCAGGAGGAGCTGGACTGGGCCCTGACAGAGGGATTGTGTGATAGCTTGTGGAATGGAGAAGGGAAGGAGATGAACGTTTCAGATTGCTTCAGTTAAAGCGATTGTGCTGTCCCGCAGTGTGCAACTGGGGAATCACAAAGCACACTGGGTACATAGGATAATGTCCACAGCTACAAAAAAAAAGATGATGTTTGAAAATATGGATTTGGGAACTTGAGGGATGTAGGTGCCAGAATAGAAGACATGGCTGAGTGCTGACCCTGAGACTAGTATAACACCATTAAATATTGAAGCGTAATACAAATCTCACAGGATTTTTCTTAGTGGAATGTTGTTAACCAATCATGGAATAATATTGCAGTTTTCAAGAAGGAAGCCTGCATTATTTCTCGGAAAATACCAGTATTTCAGTTCTGGACAAAACTTTGTAATTAGGGAAAAAACTTATATTTCACACACACAGCTCCTGATAGAAAAATTTAGAGCTGCTTATTGCAAGGAGTTCCACTCATTTACATTCCCTGAAACCTTTATACTGACTTAGGTAGCGGTGAATCAGGCCTTATAGTGACCAGGGAAAGTAAACTGACACTAATAAATATGATTGTTCTGTCTTCTAGCAAATCTGTGATTGCTTTTATTGAATGTAAAACAATGAAAGGATATATATATCTATGAGTCTGATTCATTGGGAAATTATGTCAATCCAAATTGGGAATAATATTACTTCAGGAATACTGATAGCAAAACTAAAGTAAATAAAAGAAAGTCTTACTTCAAACTTTAGAAAAGTTAGTAAAGCAAAGGGCAAAGATGGCATATGAACTTTAAGACCCTTCTTAAACCAGTAACAGAAATAGATTAACCACTCTGGCTTCACTTATTTTTCCATATGGAACAGGGCAGGACATTATTTTCTTATTTTCATTGCTTTCCTGTTCAATTGTTAAGTAAACAATTTTATTTTGGCTCAGAATTATCTAATGTGCTTCCTTGGTCAGTATTTGTTATATTGTCATATAATCAGCTGTAGATGAGCAATTTTCATTAATGAAAACTGTGACGAGCTTAGTGCATTGCAATTAACTCTCTGGGGAAAAATCCTGACAAAACCGATACTCTCAAGCCATTGACTGCTGTGTCTGGGATCCTCTTTGAATGACCAGATATTTCTTAGAAGTAACTTAAAAGATCAGACATAGCAGTTCTGTGAACAACTCATGACAGATCTGTACCGAGACCTTGTGGCTGGCTCAAGGGCATTCTTACTAATTAGTCTGATGAGGCTTTTAGCAGTCTTAGTGCTGTTATTGAACATGAGAGGCATTAATCATCAAGCCAGATGACCTGTTCTTGTTAAAGAGGTATGGAATGACTAATGCACATTCCCAACCAGAACAGACAAAGAAAGATGACACAGTAACTGTCTAAAGACAGAATAGCAAAATTATATTTGGATGTGAAGCAGGTCAGGAATATTCAAATACTACCAGTCTGAATTTTTAAAGTAACTTCGAATAATTATTTGACCCCTCCTCATGTCTAAGTACATGAAAAAAGAAACTGAAAGAGCTGCAGGTGAGATCTTGATCTCTTTAAGTCAGCATTTTAACCCAAATGCGTTTCCAGATTCTAAATAATGATCACTAGTTATTAACAGTGTTGCTCATCTTTTCTCTAAAAATTGCAAACACTTGCAATCACTGCAAAGCAAAGATACTATTTTACTAATGTGAAGCTTGCCACATTGAATTATGCCATTTATTTGAACTAAAGAAAATAACGTTGAAAGGAACTGTGAAAGGTCATCCAATGCATCTTTGTACTCCACTGGTCCATTTATGCTAGTACCTTGCCTCTGATAGTTGCCCAGTCACACAGATTCACACAGATTCACAGATTCGACAGAGTTGGAAGGGACCTCTAGAGATCATCTAGTCCAACTCCCCTGCTAAGCAGGATTGCCCAGAGCACTTCACTCAGGACTGCATCCAGGCAGGTCTTGAAAATCTCCAGAGAAGGGGACTCCACAACCTCACTGGGCAGCCTGTTCCAGTGCTCTGAATCAGCAGAGTTGGGTAGAGCCTACCTGACTAATGCCTGATTTTAGCAGTTTCTACTATTTACATCAACTAACCAAACTGAAAGGAAAAAAACCCTGCCAGCCTTTTCATTTCAGAAGTGTAATTATTTCTACTCTTATCTCTTTACCTGATAAGTAGCACTTAACTGTATCTTTAACTAAAATCTGTCATAAGGGAAATTGTGTGGGCAAATATGCTATACATTTTATTACAGCTACAGAAAATAGAGGGTTTCCAGATCAAGGCAGTGAAGACCCTGCAAGGATGAACAGGGGCAAGATTAAAGATAAATATTTCATAAACACTTTAAAATATTGCTTTGTAGCCTGGGCTTACAGGGAGACTGAGGGGCCTGGTGGTTTATTGTACCACACAGGGAAACTAATTGCATAGAACAACATAATGATTGTAAAAAAACCTGCCTCTAGTGACTTGGATCACTTCATGCATCATTTAAAACATGTTGCAGGGAGGCTATTAAATCAGAATATACCCTTAAAAATGAACTGCAAAGAAGTGAGACAGTGCTCTTTGAGGTTTTTGTGTACTCCTGCAGTGATCCTGCCTAGACTTACTGGGTATGATTTGGCTGTCCAGGAATACGCATGTACTGTCATTTGAGATGCCCTAGGTATCTCACCTGTCTTACATCTACATCTTCTGAAGAGCAGTGGTCTGCTGAACCAGGTCCAGTGTCATTTCTGCCGGCCCCATACAGATCTACGGCATCTTGAATGGCTGTAGACTGGATCCCATCTATGGTGTTGAGTTGTAGCTATAAACCACAGTTCATGTTAGAAGAATGAAAAATGAACCAGAGAGTGCCATTGGAAGTGTTGAGAGAGCATGCTACTTCAGCCTTTTTGCAGGGCAGGAGATACGGAGACATCTCTCATTTGCCTTGCATCTTGTCAAGATTTGACAATGTTTTTGGTAGTGGGGGAATCTGATCTCAGTGTCCTTCTATACCGTACAGTAGCTCAGGAAACTTCCCTGAAGGTAACAGTTTGGTAATCTCCTTGTCATGTCTTTTTCTTCACCTCTAGTCATTCAGTTAGATGGACTCCCAACAGTACTGTGATAATTTATTTCATTAGTGTGCAAAGTGACTGTGATACCCCAACAGGCTGACAACATTTTCCAATATTCTTCACTAAATCATGAACTATCTTCAGACTCCTGTAAATTATACTATATGGAAATATGCATCAATCCAGACCATTGTTGCATGGAAAAGTTCTCTATTAAATTCTAAGAATTCTTGACTTTATTCACCTTAAGAGTAAAAACATGGAATTTTATTCCTGCGCTGGTGTTTTTAAGTTTTTGTCTGCTGTTTTTCTGCCTTCTCACCTTTCTTTAAATGCTCTTTCATTTCCAACTGAAGGGAGATTCTATTCAAAACCCTCAATACAGGGGCTATTGAAATCTTTTCCATAACATGATTAGCTGAGTGACAAGAAAGTTAAGAAAGTCTTTTAGAAACCCAGTTGAATGGTTCATCTCAGAAGTCCTTGTGATATCTTTAAAAAAATTCTATCTAATCAAATGTATTGAGAAAGCAAGAAAAACAATTAGGTCTCAAGTTATGGCTAGTATGGATTGAAGAAGGTAATAGATAATCCTACCATTTTGCTGTAACCATTTTCATTTGGATTAGAGTTTGCCTTGCTCACCATTCTGGCTGGGAAGGAAGGATTGAGCAACCATTTAAAAGACCATTAAAAAAAGAGAATTATAGAATCATAGAATATCTCAAGTTAAAAGAGAGTCATAAGGATCACTGACTCCAGCTCCATGCTCCTCGCAGGATTACCTAAAACTAAACCATATGACTAAGAGCATCATCCAGACAGTCTTTGAACTCTGACAAGCTTGGAGCCACGATCACTTCCCTGGGGAGTGCATTCCAGTGACTGACTACCCTCCCAGTCTGAACTTCCCCCAGCACAGCTCGATTCCATTTCCTCGTGTTCTATCACTGGTCACCAGAGAGAAGAGATCAGCATCTCCCCCTCTGCTGTCCCCCTTGAGGAAGCTGTAGACTCTCTGACAAGCTTGGAGCCACGATCACTTCCCTGGGGAGTGCATTCCAGTGACTGACTACCCTCCCAGTCTGAACTTCCCCCAGCACAGCTCGATTCCATTTCCTCGTGTTCTATCACTGGTCACCAGAGAGAAGAGATCAGCATCTCCCCCTCTGCTGTCCCCCTTGAGGAAGCTGTAGACTGCAACGAGGTCACCACAGATGAAGAGGTGACAACATATAAGAGAGAAGAACATACAAATACAAAGTGATGGTAAATAGGCAAAGGTTGAATTTGCAGTATAAGTGCACACACAAGGCAAGATTATGTTTTCTTTGTGCCTGCTCCTGCTCCTAAATCTCTATGTATATAGTGAATGCTCTGTAAATAGTGTGCCAGCTATCCAGATACCCTAGGGGATAAATGCAGCGATGCTCATAAGGTGAGATAGTTTGGACTGTTGCCAGTCATGTGACAAGAAATGCCTGCTGGCCCCAAAGGACAGAAATGAAGGGGGCTACAGCACTCCTGGTGATCCTGGTAGATCCTCTGTTGCTTGTATTTACTGTCCCTCTTTCTTCCTATAGAGATTTTGATTTACGCAATACACAGTTTGCCAACATTGATATGTTTGTGACCAAAGACACTAAATAAATCCACATAAATGTGTGATGCTTAATGCCGTCTTATCTGGAGTAGAGATTTCTGCTCTGGTAAATTACCTTTATCTTTGTTTTATTGCCTCTGCAATGTCATGTAAGTGCTCCTCTATAAATAGAGTGTACTTAGAAACAAGGGCTATAAGCTGTTGATTCACGAGTTCACTCTATTGGAGAGGTCTGCTTTCAGAAAAGCAATGTATAATTAATTGTCTGTTTTATAAAAAGGATTTTTTTCACTGAAAAATAATGTGTTTTACACAAACAAGTCAGCTTCTGAGAGAATGATTAAATTAATCAGAAGGAGAGAGAAGGAGTAACATTTTCCTTCTATACATCTAAATATTTCCATAGTTTTCCTTTCAAAACATGGTGAAAGATATGTCAGGCTCAGTTTGGGTTAAATAGCACACAATTGTGTGTTTTTCCAGCCTTCCCTGAACACTGTGCTCTACAGGCACACTCTGCTACTTGAAACACCAGTATGAAGATTTGGTTCCAATAATAGTAATAGCTTAGTACATCGTTTGCAGTTTGTGCAGCATTTAGTATATTTCAGCAGACTCTTATCTTCTTCTGTAAGTCTTCAAATAAAGGACAGAAGAGGCAGAACTACCTTAGGATGGTCCCTGGCCTCTCTTTCTCCTTATGTTTTTAATTCTTTAGGAGGTCCCTGTACCTCTGCTAGTCATTTCCAATTTCAGGTACCTAGATAAACAAAGAAAATAATAAAAAAGAGGGAGAGACAGACAACTGGGGACTTTAGGAAGAAAGCCCTTATTAGCATTCAGGATATCTTTTGCAAACAGCTATGCCCATTTTTTCCAACAAAAATTGCTAACGAAGTCTAAAGGGGCCAATTCTCTTTGTGTTCTGCTGTAAATGAAGAGTTACTCCACCACAGGAAGTGATGCAGCTGGTGTAGTTAAGTATAGGATTAGTCCCAAGGACAAAAATAAAACCCAGCAGAATATACGACTAACAGTTTAATTCCTTCCAGATTTTTTTTTAGTGTGAGCTGTTTAATACATCTGTGCTTTTAGCTTTTTTTCTTTTCAAAACTATATATGATATGTGGAAATGTAACAGGTTGCACAAGCTCGATCGAAGTAACTTCCATAGCATCTAAAGAAGGAAAAATGGTGTGAGACAGTCAATGGAATTGATGAAATCCAGAGGAGTGTAGCAATAACCTGGGCTAGCTTCATTAGCACTGGTGAGTGCATCCCATCCAGTCCCGTGGACTTGTGCATGACCAATTTGTTTAAATGCTCCCTAAACTGATCCTCCTCTAGTGAGGCTGTCTCCATTGCCACAGCCTGGGGTATGGGAAATCTGTGCTGGAACTCTGGGTTTGTAGTGAGACCTTAAGAGATATTTTCTTATCTTTTCTGTAAGATGGAAATAACAATACTGAACATTTTTTTAAAACAGTATGGATGCACATGTGAATGCTATTGACTGTTGATTATTACTCTCAGTATATATGAGGGTAAATGCTAGTACAGATAAAATCACGTGCTAATTAGTCATGCTATTTTTTATTGACTTCAAGTCTACTGCAGACCTATCTTCTCTGATCTGAACCATATCGTCAACACACCTCAAGGATGCTGTGGGGTGTAATCTGTTAAGTCTAAGCATTTTAAAAAATTGTCTCCTCTACACTTGACCTATGTTACTGTACATTTTTTTATTATTATTATGTAAATGCAAAATGGAGATGGCACTTACATTTTTGCACTTGGACATGCAATCCTGGACATATTCCTTTCTCATTTTACTGTGAGAAAAGCGTGGCATTATTGTCACCTTAATGTAGTGCAGATATTACCCTTTTGATATTTGAGATAGATATTTGAGAAGATATTTGAGAAGATATTTGAGAAGATATTTGAGAAGACTGGCAGCATGTTTTTTCCTTCCAAACTTTTCATAAATCCACTAGCAAATAAGCAGACTGGGATCTCTACAGTTAGCATTTTCCCGTACCTATGTCCATAGACAACTGGTTCTAACCTGTGGTGAAACAGGATTACTAGTACCTGCTGCTAGCATTTCTCACCATCATTCCCTGGATTCCTACAGTAGTGTAACCAAAGTGCTAAAATTTTCACATAAACTCAAATAAGATTTGTGAGAATGCAAATGTTTGCAGCACTACTCTATGTAGAATCTGTGCTAAGATCCTCAAAGGTAATTAGGCCTAACTGCAGTCTAGGGGAACCTCTAAGCCAGGGTGAGGTGCCAGCCTTCCCAAAAAACACTGACAACTCTAGCTTTCAAAAACCAGCTCTTCAGGAATCAGATAGTATGGGATGCTGATTGTATTATCTCCGAGTGACATCCAGAAACGGATGTTCTGATGTGACGTCACCTAGAACAAGCAGAAAATACAGTGTGGCCTTTCGAGCAAAGCACTGTTAGTCTTTTACTTCTTTTATTAGTGTGTGATGAGCAGTCTCCAACATTAACGACACGGTGAACTGTTCAGCTGCAAAAATATTACACATCCAGGCCAGAGTTTGTCAATACATACTATGCTGCTGAGAAAGGCAGAGTCTAATCAAAGCTGAATTTTTATGGGCTCCTTGATCATAAATGTGAAGAGAGAGGAGAAAGTCAACATTCCTGAGAAATCTGCTAAAGATAGCCACTCTCCTCTGCAGGTTTGAAAGCTGTATTTCTATTGTTTTGCTAGAGGGCTCCTTCAATTAATATTTTATTTCACTGGAGATGGCTGGGAAAGGTCCTTTGATCCTAAAATATCATAAATTATTTACTCTTTCTCATGTAGTATGCCTTATTCAATGGGAAAAAAAAAAAAAAAAAAAAAAAAAAAAAAAAAAAAAACCCTAATTCCTAGGAAAAAAGTTTATAATAATTAAGATGTAATTAAAAATATATTCTGGAGGTTTGAGTAGACAAACCTTGAGGTTCAGATGTCACAACAGTCTCCTTTTTCTGACGGAAAAGTTTCCAAGGAGGAACTGGTGGCCGTTGTGGTGGTGCTACCAGAGGACAGGACCTAGTTCTAGTAATCAGGACAGGATGGCTATGTACATGGGAAAGCCCATTTTGCCTCAGCTTCTCTGAAGAAACAGACTATGAAACACAGAAAGATTATCTCACTGTGGTCAGCTCTCATATCTCTCTCTCAAAAAAAAAATCCAAAAAAAAAAAAAAAAAAAAAAAAAGGAAAAATAAACCCACCCCAGGACAGACATGGTTATTGGCTGCAGGTTCATAATTTACTAACTGTTATTGTTATAGAAATTCCCTAAGGATAATGATCAACATGGTAAAATACTTGTCATCACCTGCAGCAGTAATAGAACCAAGGTAACACAGAATCTACCTCCAAAAGTCTGCTGAGGCTTAATCTAGTGAAGTGCCCTATCCAAGGAAAGTTTTTCAGAGATCAGGCAAATCTGTGTGATCAAACCTGTGTGATTCAAATCAGGGACCTGAAATCACAACCTGGGTCAGTCCCCTAAATAAAATATTTAACACACTAAACCAGGTAACTGTCAGTCTCAGCTAAGCAGTTTTTCCTCTTATGCATATTTCTTGCAACACCCCCCTCCAGTCTTTTCACCCCCTAACTGATGCCTTAACTAGTAAGATACAACCTCTTCCTTCCTTCCTTTTCTCCCCATCTCCTGCCCTGCCCCTAGTGTAGTAAGGAACTGTCTATACAAAGTAGAACAGATTGAACGGGTAAAAGAGAAAATGGTCCTCAGCCAGTTCTCTTGGGATGTGGGAGACTGAGACTCAAATGCTGTTTCTGAAGGTGATATAGTTATAGCTAAATTTATCACTGGGACAATACATGGGTTGGGCTTTAGTAAAATTTAAACCAGTTAAATAAGTGAGAAAATGCTTGTTTTAAGGAAATTCTTTGGAACTTCTGAGATTTCAACTTGATTCATGGCTCTAAGGTGTTGGTTAGGTAGAAGTGCAGTAGCATTTTGACAGTCTATAGGTGAGCTAACATACAAGTGTAAAAATAAAAAAAGAAATCCGTGTATCTTCCTTCCTGTCTGCTTTCTTGAGTCAAAAAAGCAAAAAAGAAAATAAATCAAATGCTGCAGTACAACATGTGTGAGTTACATAAGGAATGGATAAGAATAGCAGAAGATTCAGAACAAGCCAAAAGGACAGATGTGAAGAGTTCTGAATAAATTATATAATTAAATGTATATCTTAAGTGAACAGATGATTAGTGACTTGCAAAAGTCACTAATGAATATTTAACATTTTAGTCAGAATCTCCAGAAACTAAGAAACAAATGTGTAGTTTTATGGGTTTTGGTCAATGAAAGGCTACTCTTTTTTTTGTTTTTGAAGACATCTGTTTCAAAATTCTGTCATCCTGAATCTATAATTCATAATGACAGACAGTGGATGCACACCACTTAGAAGGAGATACCATAAGCAATAAGTCGAGTCTAAATGGACCTTTATGCACATTCAAAAACACCTTGCTATGCTAGAACATTATTGAGGAAACTCAGCTGCTAGGGCAACATAACTCTGTTCAGTGTTGTGCCGGCCCATTGCATACCACAGAAATACATAAGGTAAATTAGACAAATGCAAGAGGAATGCAGAAGGAGAACTGAAAATTCCTACCTCGTAAAACAAGTGTAATTTAAGAAACAAGTTTTTGTTTGGGATGTAGAATGACTTCTACAGTGGAGACCATTTCCCTGTTGGCACACTCCAGGCTCTGAGTGCAAACAGGTAATACAGCTGTAGAGTACTTTCAGTTCAGCACTTAAGAGTGCCATTTCAGAAAGCATTTGGGAATAACCTTTTCTCACTTTGATCCTTCTGAATCCTTTCTATCTTTTTATATTTGATCTGCCTCAGGCCTATTTTTTTTTCCTTATAAGTGCTTAGGAACACATGAAGAGATGAATCAGTTACAGAAAAAACTTTCACTCAATACTCAGTAGGTAACTATGGCAGTTTCTTAATACTTGTCAATGAATGTAATCTGATCTAGCCTATCCAAGTTTAAAATGGAAAAGACATTTCCTTCTGAATGGTGAGCTGCCTGACAATGAAAGAAGGCCGAAAAAATAGAGATTTGTGGGTCAGTAATAGACCCATCCTCAGTATCAACTGTCAGCCAATTTTATGGCTTTAGTAATTACAGTGATGACATATCATCAAAGCACAATTGTTAGCACAAGGCATTAACACAATGTTATAATTGTATTGCTGTTTGAATATGTCTTCAGTCCCATGGAGGTCAATGGCAAATTTTCACTTACTTTCCCAAGAGCCAATTCAGGTTGCTAAAGAGGCATGAGTAAGCTGTTTGAATTGGATTCATCTCATCTAACTTTAGAAATCTAAAAGTTAAGCGTCATATCTAAGCTACATGTCTATGTTTCCAATGTAATGAATGGCTGGATGCATCTCCAGTGTGCTTCATTTCATTCTGAACTTAGCGTCTAGGAAAGGTGGGAGGAATCACCCACTCTTCTTCCCTTGACTATAGCAAAGCCTTGATCATGGTCTTGACTTGCTGACTAAATGATAATTTTCCAAAGCTGGACGATTTCTGTGGAATCCAAATCCAATCCCAACAACATCATAGCCCTGTCATTGGAACAGTATTTTTCTCCATACAGCAGAAAAGGTAGAAAAACAATTTTCATATTCTCTTTGGCTTAGTCAAGTTGCAAGAGATTAACAGGAACAATATCATGTGGCAGAGAGAAATAGTCAGTATTAGAAAAGTAACCGATAGTAAGACTAATGTTACAGATTATTTTTTTTTTACTTACAAGATGAAGATCATCACCTCATCTGTTTCTTGGCTGCTAGTGGTAGCACTTACTTAAAATAACAATATTTGTGATGATATATAATATAGAGAGCTACATCAGTACATCTCACATCCGTTAAACTTGGTAAAGCTCTGTAATACAAAGAGAAGGTTGGTAATAGGTCGTTAGTAATGTTACATCAACAGTATGTCTCTAATTAACAACTGAATGACTGCCAAGCTCTGCAAATGGAGTCAACACCAAATGGATCTCTTCATCTCCCACCACTTATTTTATTACCAGATAGAGCTAGCATAATGCATTTTGCTGCAATTCTACAGTCATGACAAAGACCAAAGTACTAGAGGAGAGCCTAAAAAGGGATATTAGAGGTTTGCTCAGAGTAGAAAAGCTTATCAATTTGTCTGCCAGACGTATGCCAAAGTAAAGTGCTGTGATCAAGAGGTGATGTATGAGGGACTTCTGCTACAGATGTATAGATTGAAGTATAAATCTTTGAAATACAATTATTAATACTTTATATGCCCCTGGAGCAAGTCTTTCCTTAGCTCTGACATGAACATCAATTAAAGCACATGGAGTAGATCAAGGGGAAGTGGGAAAGGGAGTAGTTCAGTATAGAGGTGTGAGATAGTGGGGACAGTAATGCTAGGATTATCACTGTCTGCTTTGTTTTCTCCATAAAACCCTAAGAGGGCACAGCTGAGCACTGGGAGCTTCTGCAGTGGAAGCAGCATCAAGTGCAAATGGAGCTCTTTGTAAATGTTTTTTGTAGTTGGTTTAGCAGCGAACAATGATTTTACAGTCTGGATCCAGAGAACTGCCCCAGATCATCTCTGTTATGGACGTCCCCCAAGTATTTTTAATCTGTAAAACACATGATCTCACCACTAGATGTACTCAACGTCAGCCACAACTTCTTTCCACTACATGGCCTCCCAACACAAACCAGTATTAGTACTGATACTTCCTTAAAATTCCTGCTTTGTATTTTTCCTCTTAGTAGACATCCCTTTTTAATGTACCTTTATATTAAAAAAATCCATTATGGCCTCTTCTCAATATTCTAAAAATTGATCTATAAATCTTTATTCTGGTTTTAGAACTGTGCAACAGTAAGTTAGAGTTTTCAAGTATAACATTCTTCACTCAGGTCCTAAGGGATAAAAATGCCTAATACATGATCAAAATCTAATGCTATTTTTTTCAGTGTGCATCTGACTTTTGATCTAATCTACAGAGAGAGCAAGCTTTTAGAAATGATGCAAGCTGACAATTGATGTCTAGCTTATTGACATTTAGAAGGGTAATAGTTTGCTGGCAGCTTGTCCAGAAGAAGTTTCTGAAGCCTCAGTGTACACATCACCCAAAGCTCTCACTGAAGGCCAATCTTCAAATGTCACTGGTAGAACATAAACAGATGAAAGGTTTTCCTAATTAAAGCTGCAATGGCATAGTTCAAGACTATTAACAAGAGGAAAAGAAATATTACAAAAGTAGTCCAAATAAAATCTTTGATAACAAAGAGGAGGGTTTTGTTGCTGGTTTGTTTTTTTTTGTTTTGTTTTTGGTTTGGGTTTTGTTAATTTGGAAACAAGGAATTTAAGACACATATTTCCCCTTTTTTCAAGTACATTCCTTTATACTTGTGTTAATTCTCATTTTAAACAGCTTTTTCTAAGCTACTGAAGGCTCAGAATATTTTCCTTTTGGAAAAAGAATTTTCATTTGGGAAATTCTTGGCAGGTCTTGCAGTAATAAGCAAACTTTGGCATTATAGGAGCACCAGAAAAGGCTACATAAAAAGGCTGTGTGGAAGATTAGGACAGTGCCAAGAAGAGGACTGACAGCCTCTTGCCTTATTCACTGCTGTGTTGGATCCCTGTTCTCTGTTGAAATAAAATCTTACTACTGTGTATAAAGACTCATCTGCCTCATCCTTCCCATCTTGTCATAAATACTTCTCCCTTTTTCAGCCCTCAGCAAAATGTGTGATTGAAGCTGTTCTAACGATATGATACGGTACTATATACGAGTTCTGCCAGCTTGAAAATATAATGTCTGTCTAATGATCTAAAGAGGTCTGGCCTGAAGGACAAAGAAGCATCAGCTTTGCTGAGTGCATCAGCTCCCCGAGTTCCCCACTGAGGACAACAATATTTGGCTACTTTTCCCCTTGTGTCTGAACAACTCTACAGAGGGGAGTGAGGAAACAACCTGTATGAACCTATTGTCTTTTTCAATATGTCTTGCATTATGCAGAGCTATATGAATCACTAAAATCTGTGAGCTGCAAGATAAGAGACATCTTCTCATGGCAGTCTCTTCACTTCTTCCTTAAGACTGCTCCCAAGTGAATTTCTGAAGTTCCCACTGTCCCACTTTGGTGACTGTTGCACTGTCACCAAAGGTCTGCTATTGCAAGAACTGAAGTTTTCTTTGCTGTCGTGTAACTGACATGGTGGCGTTAGCCCTGGATAGGCCATAGTAGAAATGCAGAAGTTCACAGGATAATGCCTTATAGCACAAAACAGGAGCTCCAAAAGGGAACAGAGATGACTGAACGCTCACCACACGAACAGTTTCCACATCAGGGTAGTTGCTGTCAAGCTCTCAGCATGAGTGACTGGTGTAGCAACCACATTTAGAAAAATTAGAAATGAAAATATATGTATCTTTCCATTCATATACCATGATTAGATGAAAAACAGCAGTTAAAATAAGAAACATATCAGCAGTGTGTGTAGACTAATTAATTCCTCACCGCTACACCTCACCATGTGGTGAGTCAACAGGAAATTCCTTCTGAACTACAGCCATTTTCCCCGAGGACAGTGCAATGGTAGAACATTACTCTGCATCGGGTTTGAGGACAAGATGCAAATATATGTACTGTTTCTTTTGGTATTTTAGCTCTCCAATACCCTAAGGTATTCATTTAGCTCAATGCATACCAGTCTGGAAAAAAATCACTTCAAAGGAGCAGAAGCCCAAAAAATGATTCTTGAAATGATCTGAACTTAACTCTAGGCTCTAAAGCCTACGTATTCCATCTTAGAGCTCTAACTGTATTTTCAAGAACATGCTGTTATGAATAGCTAGAGTGGCAGTTCCCAGTCTTCAATTAAGTCTCCTAAATGCATCCACAGGGTGGAACAAACTGTCCTCCCCGTTACCAATGTGTTGCACCTTGAGCAAGCATGTCAGTACCTACTTCCCCAGGCCCCTCTCTCTGTGTCCTGTCAAGATTTCCTCCTCCAAAATTGTCATCCACTTCCTGCCACATCCATTCCCCCAGTGTCTTCCCCAGCCGTGAATGGGCTCTCCCACAGCTTCACCTCTGCTCCACAGAAGGAAGCTGCAGTGAGTCCTTCTTACTTTCCACAAACCCTACCCAAGTGCCAGTGGTGGCCTTACCCAACATGCTACCGATTAGACTGGCCTTGTGCCTCCTTCGCTTGCTGCTGATCCTTGAACTTGGCACTACTTCTCTGTCTCTTCCCTTTGGAAAGCCTTCATCTCTTGGTCAGCCACCTGGAGAATCAAGGTGGGGAGCGCTCAGCAGCAGCAAGAGCTCTGTGGAGCCACCCCAGGACTTTCAGTACTCCCAGTCTTCCTAAAAACAGCTTTTTCACAAAATCTTTCTTCATCTACGAGGCTATCCATGGGGTTAAGAAAGCATGAATGTTGCAGTTTTACAGTCAATTTGCTTTGAAGATACTAGAACTGCAATCTGATTCCAGAACTTGGCCTTCCTGCCAAAAACTCCACCTTCGTCCTCTCCCCCAAAATCTGGACTTGCTTCAGAGCTGACAGTTATATTTTTATGGACCTGTCTGTATCCTGTTTTGGATCAGGGCTTCACAGCACTTTTTTTTCCAAATATAGGTCTGCTGCCTACGCAGCAACAAAACATTTGGAGATGTGACATAAGAGTCAATATAGAAAGGTGCTTAAAAAGACCATGACATTATGTCAGAAAAACGTTGCCAACAAAACCTGTCCATGTAACTCGTCGTATTGGGCTGTGCTGGGTTAGACAGCCCACAGCGAAGGTAAATGGCTCATCTATTAGCTTTTATTTCCATTTAAAGATATTGTAAGTACAACAGGAGGAATTGTGGGCTATCAGATAAGCAGCTGTTCTCACAACAAATGTGAGACAGTACCCCCACCCCTCTTATTTAGAAAAGAGGAAAGAGCTACAAAGGTTATGTCAATGATAAGCACAGAAATGAGCACACAGCAGGTTTGCAGCGTGACCTCTGTGTGGATTTTGTCATGAGTCTGAATTAAAGCAGAGCATTCCCATTGTTACAATTTTAGTTGGCTTTTTTTTGTGTGTGTGTGCATGTAGTTTCCTCTCAGAAGTTGGTCCAAAAATTTTGCAATTACTTCTGTATAACAATGCAACTCTATCTCTTTGGAATTCAGGGTTTCTTTTTTTATAAATTGTAATAACAGTTTAGAGCCTGACTCCAAACCTATTGAAAGTAATGGCTAGTTTCCAGCCAATATCGAAAGGATCTGGGTAAGTATAGAAAGATCCACTTCAAAATACATACTGCAATTGTTTTTATGAATCACTTCAGAGTTAATTAAAATCCTCCATTAATCCCCTACCAAATATGAATGTCAACTATTTCATACATTACATGGAAAAGTTGGACTTTTACTGAAGGGCAGATAGGTCCTTTTTTTCAAAAAAAAGTTCTCTTTTGCTTGTCATTTCTCCTGTCAGAATACAATAGAATGTGGAAGAGCGCTAGGTAGGTTTATAGTGCTATTAAAAAGCTAGGAATAAAAGAGATCAGTGAAATGGGAGAATAATGAATATGAACATTATCTGTATTTAATTTGGCAAGCCTAGTACCTTAATTAATAATTTAAATGAATTTCTTCTTCTCCAATGATATTTCTCAGGAAATATTTATTCTGCACCTGCTAAAAGCTGCCACCCACACAACTTCAGCTAAATGAATACGGTGAACAAAAATATTCTATTCTCTCATAGAGGGTTAGTAACGCAGCCTGTTATTAAGGTTTCCTGACACTTTCCATTATAAGACTCTGCTTCCAATTGCTTATAACTTTGTTAGACTCTCACCGGTTGCCTGCCAGGTGCTACTTCAAGATGACATTCTTGGAACATTTCATTCAAAACAGTTCAGTCAATTATGAAATTAAGATAGGGAAAGAACACTGATTTCCTGCACTGAAAGTTTTATAGCAATATTTTCTAGGAGTTGCTTTAAATGAAGACTTAAGTTGGCAGAAAGTCTTTCAGTATTTGAACAGTTTTGCATGCAAAGTTGATGGAGTCAGTCTGATCTTACCGGTTATGTGCTCCAGCAGTGACAGGTCATTTCTTAAAACTGTCTTTGCTTCTACATTGGGCTGTCAGATGGGAAAACGTGTGGTCTGCAACATGATCTTTTTTTCAGCAGGGCTATTTTTTGATTCTGAAAACCATATTCCCTGACCATTTATGCTGTTTTCATTGTACAATGAGCTACCTCTCCCGGTGCGGGTGAAAGGAGAGCAGTCCAGATGGACTGATAGAACAGTAGCTCTTGCATCCACACTAGATGTCTGGTTTTCAGATGCCTTCCTGCCCTCGGGGACACCACAGAGTTCTGGCCCAGCATTTCTAGCTGAGAAGTGCAAACATCATTGCTAAGCAACCCAACTTTACCTCATAAACAGTTGCATATGAACCTGGTCAACAAGAATAAATTGCAGGGTGTTTTGATGGTACATATGCACGTACTGCAGCCCACTCAGGTGCCCTTAATGCCTCTTTAATCAGTCAGCCCACACTGGCCTTATGGAGTAGGTAGCTGCCTCCTGTGGCCCAAAAGAAGTGCACAGACCAAGAAAAACCTATGGAAATTATTTGGATACCGAGCGTATAGGTACCTCTTCCCATACCACCTTCAGAGACAGCTATGTTTACAGGTCCAACCTTAGCTGTGCTATGCTCACTTCTTAGCCCTACCAGCCCCCAGGATACATTCATTTTTCTCTACATGTGTCCCAGGCTGTGCAAAGTGGGCCCTGCGGCAAGGCTGGCAGGCTGGGCAGCTGCGAGGGAGGGCTACGTGGGGTGGAAGGAAGAGCAAGGGAGGCTTGTCACTGGCTTCACACTGAGGACATCTGCTTTGTCCCCTTCCTAATCATCAGTACCTGGCAAGGACCCTTGCTTCCCCTCTCACAGCCACAGCTGAGGCACAATGGCCCTGCACAAACAAGTGTCCGCACCTTTTCACATCTCCTCCTCCTGCCCAGGAGCATTTGCAGAGAAGGAGTGCATCCTTCTCTGGTGATGTTTTGTGCTGCTCAGAAACAACAGCTCTTCATACCAGGTAAAGTTATTCTACAAGACTTTTCTTCGGTGCCATAAAGAGGGTCTTTGTGACATCTCCTGCCTTTCATAATCTTCATTTCAGGCCTCTTGCAGCCCCAGGTTGGCTCTGTTAGCTGCCTGGCTTTAGGGTATCTTGGGAAGGACAGGAAATAGGTGCTATGAGGAACGAGAAACCCATCTACCTATGTTTTGGAGATGTGGAGGGGATTACTTTGGAGCAGTCTTATCTGATCCCACAAAAGCAATACCCAGACAGGCCTTCAGGAAGGTGGATCTCTAGTAGCAGGTTCTAGAAGGACCTTTGACACCCATGAGCAAAAGTGGGATGACATCTAGCATAGAATAAACTCTTTTTAAAAAATGCTCTTCACCCTTGACTGTCCTTGATGGAGCCATCAGAATGACACTCGCTGGCCTGACCCCTCTCATCACTAGTGATAAATGCAGTGTGTCGGGGTGGGAGCAGCACTATGCCTGTCCCTATGCACTGGCCAGGTGTGCAGAAGATGTCTCTTTCCTAGAGGAGTTTTCCCCACAGAGGATGAGTTCCAAACGAGATGCCAGATCCTTCCAAAGCAATGGCCATTGCCTATATGGTAGCCAGACTGTGTTGAAGACATAATAGTCCATGGTGAGGACACAGCCATGGGAGGGTCTGACAAGGAGGGGGTATGCCAGGAGCTGGAGATGAGGAGTGCTTATGAACACCGTGTGTTGCCCACACTTCATGCCACAGCCTGTGCTGAGCTGCACTTCCGAAGTATGCTTGCCATCAGGCTGACATCTGCCTCAAAAATGGGATGCACTTGTGATTTTAAGGATGCTGCACCATCCTGCCCCATGCCAATCCTGCCTCCCACCACTGCTGGTGGGGCAGGGGCAGCATGAGGAGATGGTGAGGCTGAGGCCACAGTCCCTCTGCATGCTGAGCAGCACAAGCAGTGATGTGGTAGCAGACAAAAGCCATCCTTGTTTCTCTACTAATGCATTGCTGTGTGTGTTTCCCATGGCGGCGTGCTGAGCTCTTCCCTGTAATAAGCTGTAAGGCTGGTTGGGCCATGTCCCCTGGCTGGTGGGGAGGTGAGAACATGTGTGGGCAGCTACCAACATGCACAGCAGCTGCTGTGGGAGACAACGGCGCCTGGCAGAGCTGGGCTTTGCTGGCAAATGCTGTCAGCATCAGGAAGGGCTTGTCAAATTTAGGTCAGCCAAAAGCTGATCTGCAGGCCAGGGAGGAGGAGGAGGACCTGCAGCGTGGGTGCAGTTCTGGCATCAGAAGTGTATGCATAGTGGAGCAGGGAATGAGCCCTTGTGGGATGAGCACTGGCAGGCTCTGGCCCCACTCTTGCATGTGCAACTTTCCCAACAGCATGGGGACCTCCATGGGGAACTCTTCTGGCACACCCCAAGGGTCCTCCTGATGTTGCCCCAGGAGCGCAGCAAAAGCAGGGCACCACAGGTGACCTTCCTTTCTCGGGTGAGGGTTAAGGTTATGGACAGAGTTCAGGTTAGGGTTAGGGTCATCTCAGCTGGAGCTTAATGAAGATTACTGGGGATCACTGCTGAATAGTGAGGGGGCTTAAGAAGAGGTTCTTGACATAGATCCAAGAAGAGAAACTGTGGAAAGAGGATCCTTAAGGAGATACCTGTGCAATTTTTAAAAGAGTATGAGGAAAGTCAGAGTTCAAGAGAAACTGAAGATTATGGATCAAAGCAACAAAACTGCAGCAGCAGGAGGGAGATTGTGCTTATATCTTCTGAGAACTGGATACTGAATTCTTTTTGAACTAGCTAAGGCAGTACTGTCTTGTTAGCCAAGTTTCTCAGGTCCTTATGTGCTCCTGAACGACGGAGTGTAAAGAATAACTTGTATAATTCTGTTGCTGATATGACTGTGGACTGTTGCCAGAGTTGAGTTAATAATAGGGTTAATGATAGTTGAAAGAAGAGTGGTGTTGGGGGAATTTCTGAAGCGTAAACTCGTGCACTGGGTCTGCTTTTTCTTTTTTTTTTTTTTTTAACCTTACACATAGGTATTATGTGTCACTTAGTTTTTTTATGACTAGAAAATGAGATACTAGGACAAAATCTAGTGTCTGATAACACGTATGATCAAATGTGTTCACCTGTGCTAGACTGATCTAAAACCAAGTTCTCACACTGGGACCTTAATGGCATCATTGTTTCCCTGTCACATGTATTAGCTGTTAGATATGTGTGCCCTGAGGTTATGTGTAAACTGATCCTCATCCTGAGACACTACTGCTACGATATGGGGTAAGGTTATGTGAGAAATCGAAGGGAAAACTGTCCACAGGCAGAAACAGCTGGTCCCTGTGGAAAGCCCAGACTGTGTGATGTCTCCCTCTCACCTTCCAGAGGTACAGAGCACCAACACGGAGAGGCTGAGCCTGCCTGCCCAGCCCCAGCTTTCTCTTTTTGGGTAATGCCAGAACACAGGTATGTTGGGTGGATACAGAGCTGAGAGGAAGGGAGGTTGCTATGTCTTTTTGGTGGGAAATGTACACTATCATGATGGTGTTTCAGCTGGATGGTCAAGCTGAAAAGAGATGTCCGCATGTGCTAAGACTGGAGAAACTGCAATATGGAGGACGCAGTACCAAGTCACTTTGCAAGCCTCTGTTTTCATGTTTCTCCTTGAAGCCACAGATTCTTCTGGTTTTTACATAATTTTATATGCTTGGTAATGACTACACATATGAATTTCAATAATCAAATAAAAAATCTGTGCCAGAGAAACAGCTATTCAAAAGCTTCCTAAAGCAATACTGGCTTTACCTAATTACTGTTACTTTTAGTTTCTTCACTTTCTTTTTTCTGTAGCCAATTCTACTTTGATTTATGTGGGATAATTTACACTGCTTTCAGCTATTTGCTCTTTATTATATGCATTATTCTAACCATGTCCAGTGCAGAAAATAAGTTTGTTCCAGTCATTCTGTCACACCGAGGGCTATTTGTTACACAAACATCTCCATTCAGATGCACTTAATGACAACCCTGTCATATGGCTGGTATTTGTAGTGCTCTAAAAATCACAGTACTGTGCTTAGATTCAAACTAACTTAATTGACTGAAACAAAGAACATGCATTAGATGGGATTGTAAGTGTAAGCAGAAGTTGGAAACTAATTGTTTAACAGGTCTCCACAACCTCTTATTAGAGGAACCAACAGATGTCAAAACAGCCCTATACCTAATATTGATTTGTTTTCCAGCTGGTTCTTACTTAACTATGTCTTCTGATACATCAGTGAGTCACCAATATATTATTTATGAAAGCAGGACGCATTTAAGTTATATTTAGAATGCAAGCGTATCTTACTAGAAATACAATATTTAGCAGCTCGTGCAAGGAATACAGAGCAGCGTAATTACTGCTTATGGGCCTAGTTTCTACAAGGTGAAAAAGAGGGTAGTCATTCTTATGCCTATATAAAGAGTGTAAAATACTGCCGGAGCGAAGAGGAAAGATATTACGTTCTCTACATTGTTGTTTGCGACTACGGAAAGTACACACATTAATCTTTTTTTGGTTTAGATGTGACTAATAGTGAGATTAGGTCTCTTTGAGTTATAGAAAAACCAAAGAACTATGGTACGTGGTGAATTATACAGTGTTAAGTTGTGTTATGGGAAAACCTCTCTGCAATTTTAGGCATTTCTGTCACAGGATGCTTAGTGGTGACTTGTGGTGACTTGCCCCACTAAACAAGCAGGGCTGGATCAATTTTCTTGTATTCTTCCCACGTAAACTGTGAATCTGGCAGGAAGTTACATAACTCTGAAATACATTTAAATGCTACATGAAATATATTAACTATGGAAAGGCACGTAAAAGTTGAATATTATATGTGTAATTCTGCTTGTGTACTTTAAGATTCACAGTGAGTTGCGACTCTCATTCTGTCTCCAACCTTCTAGAAAGGCACAAGATGAATGTTAAATGAGGGAAAATTG
Organism: Calidris pugnax; assembly: GCF_001431845.1. Lineage (NCBI taxonomy): Eukaryota > Metazoa > Chordata > Aves > Charadriiformes > Scolopacidae > Calidris > Calidris pugnax. Next base: position 12,852,554 of record NW_015094509.1, read on the forward strand.
GTCCAAAGAGCCTTCCTGTGCACTGGACTGAGGGTGAGGGGGAAGAAGGAAGAGCTGTTTGGTTCTTTGTCGTTTTTAGTGATGAAATAAAACCTGAGAGAGCAGTAGTCTTGCAGAAAACATATCTATAACTTAAAAGCTCTAGAGGTGCTCGGCAATATGACTATATCTTCCTGTATTTGAACCCTACATAGAGCTGGCAGGGATTATTCTGCATCAGGGGGTAATATTTCTGTCTTCAAGCAGCATCTTGTTGCTTAGAGGAATGTGAGTGGGAATGAATGAGATGTGGTCTGGCATGTGCTGTAAAGGGGCAGTGCAAATGTATCTTCACTTTAAAGAGACTACCTCTGACAAGATTAAAGAAGGAATGCATCTTCATTACTACCAGAAACTTTTTTTCCCCCTATATATTTCTATAAAACCGTATCTCAACAATATCATGCTTATTTGAAATTCCCATATTGGAGGGTTAAATATATTTTCTCTTGGCATGTGTCAAGTAATTCCTGTTACTGAAAAGAAAAGACTTGAATCTATATGCAGATTTCAAAGCAGGCAGTTATTGGAAATTATCAGTGTCTAGTAAATTCCAACATGAATTATTCACTAACATAATACCTATGTAAAGTAACTTTACATACTGCTTCCACTGATCGAGACAGTTTGAAATTAGTCTTACAAGAGTAAAATTTGTTATTCATTGAATAGGTCACTAAAGCTCTGAGAGACGATTATGTATGGGATTGTAATTCTTTAAAGCAGTGCCTTCAATAATTAAAAGTTATGCTGTAGAACTACCTGCTCATGGCATGTTACTACCTAGGTTTCACATCATTGTATAACATGTTGGTTTCAGTTTGTACCATTTGCCAAACTTTTGTCTTTGGCCAGACACAATATAGTAAGATTTAGGGGGATGTTGTTTTCTTTTCAAATTAAGATAACGTATCTGCTCTTGAGAGCAAGGCAAGAGAAAAGTATATATTTCTCATACTTCAAGAAATCTGTATCTAGAATTGTATCTGAATCTTGTCATAACAAACTTTGTATCAGGAATATGCCTTTGAAAAATAGCCTAAACCCATCCTAGTTATAAACCACTCAAAAATTTTTATCTCATGTATTCTCTGACTGCCAGAACTACCTGCAAATTATCCAAGTATTTAATATCACCATTCTTACCCAAAGAGCAACAGATCCAGAATTCTTGATGCTGCTGCCTGTTCTTACTCCAGGGATACAACTGGGAAATAGGGACTTTTTCCCTCTGGTGCTTTTCATGTCTTCCAACCAGATCTAGAATTACACTGAATGATGCTGTCTTAGAGAAACGTAAATGGGATAAGAATAGGAACTGCACAATAGGGTAAGGGAGCAATTGTAGGATGGAGAAGCAGCTGCAACCTCAGCTTGCCAGAGTCTCTCCTAGAGAAAAAGCCTTTTGAGGAGGAGGAAAAACTAACCAAAAAAAGGCCTCTCCCATCTCTATCATATAAATAAAAGAGAAACCCGGAGTTTGAACCGTTTATGTTCTCCTTAAATGAAAGATAACTGTATTCACAAATCCTGTGAAGTACTATTAATTTGTAATTCACCCTTGGTATAGGTCTCTAGACATTCTTGGAAAGAGGAAGGAAAACACTTTAGGCTGACACTTATTTGACATGCACAAAGAATTAAAACATAAGTTGTCACTAAGTAGGAGTCTGTCATAGGGTGGATCAGTTGCGTCAAACGATGTTGAATCTGGGAATGTGTTGGCCTTTGTGAAACTGTACTGAGGAGGGAGAGAGAGAGAGACTTGCAACATTTGCTGTTAGACTTCTCTAAATAATGCAGTGGATTAGACTCATGCTTCAACTCTGTGATCACCTCCATGTATGACATGGAAAAAGCATGGTGTTGCATGAAAGGTGTAAATTTCTGAGAGCTCAGCTTTAAAACAGGCACTAGGTAAAGTTCCAAGTGTAACTACTGCAAAACTGGTTTAAACTAAGTGTCTTTGTATTGGTATTTTGTTAGCATTAATAGAATTCTAACTTTCAGTAAATACCAAGTTCATACTAATGTACCTTATTGCCAAAATATAGCTTATTACTATGGATGCTTAGCATTTGTGCTACAAAGCTTACCAGGCTTTTAAAAATGCAGGCATATTCCTGACAGCAATGTAAACATGGTCTTTCCAAGTTTGACTCTGAAATGTTAGTTTTGCAATGTCCATTCTCATATTTTAGGTGTGCTTGACGGAGCTGAATGGTACTGAATAAACTGCTGATCTGTCATCTTTGGTTCACTGATTCAAGCCCACAACGAATTGCTGAGTAAAGTGAAGGGTTTTTCAGGTCAGGCCCACATTGCATAACAACTAAAAGTTGCCCATGCCAGAATGTCTACATATAAACTGTGTCTAGCCAAAGTAAATACAGAGGATCGCTACAGGTTTTGTCTTCTGGTTACTAGTCAGGACTGAAGCCCTGTTGGCCCTGGTTTTTCAGTGCTGCTGTTGTCTATGTGAGCTGTATTACAGCCATCACACCTATATAGATCCTGCTGCAGTCATACTTCCATCCTGTTATCGTCAGGTTATAGCCATATTTTCCTTTACAGCAGTGTTTGAGTTCTTAGAGGAGCAACTTCTTATTTTTTTTATCTATAGCATTAAGGCTTAGGGGTAGCCTGAGAGCGTCTCGGACACACTTTTGCTGAAAGCCAATGTAACGACAAAATTAAGCATGGGAATTACTCCATGTACATTTCCAATTGATCAGTGTCATGCATGGTGCACCTGCTGTCAGGATGCCATGCTCAGGATGCCCAGGATGCCATGGGCATGCTCAGGATGCCCCAGGCCACTCTCAGGATGCCCTCCACAGCTCTTCAGCACCAGTCCTCAGCTCCTGCTCTGTAGCTGACGTCCTGTTAGGCAAGCCCAGATGAACAAGGAGACAGTGCCCTTAGCTCCTGCACCACTGCTGGGACAGATTAATAACGTTGCCTGAGAAATCAACTATTCCTTCCCTCCTGGCTAAAGGACTGGTTTAGAGCCAGGCTTGAGACAGGCTATTGGTTAAAAAGTAGCTATTTTGAAGGAGGCAGACGTGAAATGAAAGCAAGATGCATGCTCTACACAGAGTTTACAGACCACTGGTGCAAGTAAAGCTTGGCTGTGGAGGATCATGCTTAGTGTCTTCCTCCAAGACCCTTGTCCTGCCATGCCAGCCTATCGTCCTCATGCCCAGATGTGCAGCAACTGTATGTTGGACTTTGGCTGTCTAAAACTTTACCAGAACAGTAATTTAAGACAGGGAAATTCAGTCTTCAAACCAGACTTGCACACCTTTATTCCAGTTATCTACTGTATCTTGGGCCCCCCAAGGCAGTCAGCAATGCTGACGTTCATTGTATCACCAGAGGTGGCAAGCTGATAGTAAATTCTGTATGCCTGAAGGTCATTCCATGGTGACTTTGTGGTGTGTTGTTAACGCAGGTCCTCCTAGATCACAGTGGATTTGTGGGCACACAGTGTTTGTCTGTTTGCCACCTCAGGTAGACAGCAGTATGTCCTGCATGATCTTCCTTCTCACAGCCCCAAAGCTAGTAGCATTATAGAGTCAGCATGTATCAGAGCTACGGTGCTTGTCCTCTGAAGAACTTTGCAACCCTATGCAGATGATCACAGGGCACACAGAAGTTTTAGAAAAGGGTTAATAAATATGTAGCAGTGAAGCATCTGGACTGTAGACTTCACCCAAGGGAAGTCTTGACAACTACTACTTCACTGAAGTCTTGCGGGAACAGATCAAGTAGCAGTTCTGCTGAAGCTAGAAGACCCCGCAGTGTGTTTTGCATTCAAATGTTTAGCAAGTCTGCTACAGAAGCTGTCCTGAGCAGTTAGGAACAGGACAAAGGAAGGAAGCAGCTCATGTAGGACATCTGAGAAAACACACAGACTCCACTGAGTTGCCCTATTTGAGGTGCATTTCATTGCTTGTGAAAACACCAAACTTTCTCACACCTACCCGTGCTGTTCAAGCAGCGTGTGTGACCCAGGAATACCCTGGAGTCCTCAGTCTTCTCTCTGAGGGGAAGGAGGGAAGAGAAAGTCTGTCCTGTGGCTTGCTGTGCCCCGAGTGTGTCCAGGGGACAGCATCTGTCCCTGCAGAACTTAGCAGCACACTTGTACCCATGTGATCAGCACAACTCTGACCCTTCCCTATTTCAGACACACACACACATTCCTGGCTCTCAAACCCCACTCGCTGGCAAGTCTGGCCTGATACTGGTGATCACAGACTCACTCACGCGCCCACGCTCACTCCAGTTGGTAGCACCATGGACACACGAGCCTCTGAGCCACTGTCTGACCCCTGTAGCTGCACCCAGGTCCCTGCACGCACACACACACACACACACATACAGAATGGAGAGCCCCTCACCCAGGAAAAGACCTAGAAATGGGGATTAATGAGAAGACAGAATGCTCAGATTTTTTCCCCATGCTTGTTCTTCCTCAAACCATCATGTTCCCTTCCTTCCTCCATTTTTGGTTCCTCCCCAAAACATCCTGTCATAACTCTCACACAATCCCAGAATCATCCTCCCTCATCCCATGAGTTCCATCCCCCAGAGCAGGGACCCCCCCAGCCTGCCCCTGGAAAGCCACCCCCAGGGACTCACCGTGCTGGGTCTCACCCAGGCCCTGGGGCTGGTGCTCTCCTGAGACATCTCTGGTGGGTTGGGGCAGGATATTCTTTATTCCCCTGACCCTCATATTTTTCTCCTGGTCTTTTTTTTTCGGAAGCAGGCTTCATGTTCAAGGTGTGGACACATCAAGCAGAGGGGAGGGAGAAACACACAGATCTGCCCCCTTCCCGTTTTCTCAGATTGGCCATTAGGAGCAATAGCTCAGGAACAGTAGGAACTTAGAAAAACTGCTTCTACTGAATTAAGCTTTCAGACCCTCACTTCTCTAAATTTCATAAATATGGCAGCAGAGGTATCATTTGTCTTTTAGCTGTGCTCTTGTGCAACAAATGCCTGAGGGTAAAAGCACAGAACTTACAGAGCACACGTCAATGGCATTTTACAGCAGAAAAAGTGGGAATAAGAGCTTTCCCATACCAAGATTCTGGCTATTTAGATTGATTTTCTTTAAATCTCTTTGGCTTTTTTAAACAACATTGATGTATATGTTGTTTATTGTTTGATTTCACACCCCACTCCCTCCCCCAAATTACTGGCAAGCTAACGAATGAATGAATGGAAGGTTGCTCTTTCTTCCAAGCTGCACTGAAAGACATCTCAGAAACAAAATGTGTTATTTAAATGCTGTGTATTCTGTAAGGCATCCTACACCTTCTGGCTAAAATGAAGCTGGGACACACTTATTTCCTGTTAATGTGTGTCAGCTAGCAATCACCTGGTGTCCTGGGGAAAACAGAAAGTACAGGAGAGGCCACCATGTGGGCATGGGCCACACTGTGCCACCTAGGCAAGAAAGGGGGCTCACCCCCTGCTTAGTTTACTGCTACAGATATTATTCTGAGCTGTACAGGGATGAGTTGACAACACAATAGACACAGAGGCATTTGGGGATCTGCCCTGTCCTGCTGCAGTTCAGCAAGTGCCTGGTGAGAACATGCAGAACAGTGGTATTTAGGACCTCTGTCCATGCTTTAGGACCTGGTCCAGCTAAGGTATAAGCAGGTCCTTTTGTGAAAAAGCAATTCCATTTATGTTGGGCAATTTAAGAAAAATGCTAATAAGGTCATTCAGGACCGTACAAGAATTATCTGGGCTTTTCAAGATTACAATTATGTGTGCACATGCCTGAATTCTGTATCAAATCTTCTTTGGAGAGGGCTCTATTCTGCTCAGACCCACTGGTTCCCAGGAGAGTGTCCCATCCCTCAGCTGGACGGCTCTTTCTCCTTGGCTCGATCTGATTCAATGACCCAATACTGTCATACTCAGATGCAAATTACTTGCTGTCATGAAGTTAATAAACAAACCAAGTGACTCTGCTTTGGTAATAGCCCCTACTCATTACATACATGGAAACTTTGTGTCGTTTGTAAATTGTTTCAGTGATTTTTTTAAAATTTCTTTCTTCTCTGGCAAAAATGTGAAATAACACAGAATTCAAATCAAATCCCTGTAGGAAACCTCTAGACATATTACCACACAGGCATTTTCTGTTTAGAACCTCATTTTAAAAGCCATTAGTTAGCAAGTTTTGCATCAATTTAGTATTTTCAGGCTAAGTTTATAATTGTGATTCTATTCTCTTAATAAAAATGTGAGATGCTACCAGAGCAAAAGCCTGACGGAATTTAAAAAAAATGAATACATAACTGATATTCTTTATCAACTACATCTATAATCTAAGAAAAATATCAAGTTCATTTGAAAAGATTTATTTTTCATAAAATAAAGTTGATATTAAGAAGAGGGGAATAAAATTATTTACTAATGATGATGTCAAAGATTCTATTATTTGCCTAGGATTGAGATTTGATGGATAGTTTGCCCTTCTAAAATATTGGCTTAAGATGGGCTTTTTTTAGCTCTCTGTAATTTCCCCTGTGTTTTAAACTTTATTAAAAATCAACACACATAGCTGAGAAAGTTTATTAGATGATTTCTTTTCATTGGATTTAAATGCATGTGGTTCAGGCCTCTTTCTTAAAAAAAAAAAAGAAGGAAAAAAAAGAAGACAAAAGAAAAGAAGAGCTTTACTAGCTGCTGTTTTCACATTTTTCAGGAGACGTTGGAATGGAGCTTCACACTTACACTCTTTAATCAGCACAGTCTTCCCTCTCACTTGTGGAGTGGTGCTGGGGTATGCCTGTTAAAATCAACTTTGATTCTTCTCTGTTATTACAAACCCTTTACCCACCATCTATTCAGACATTCTACCGGTTAATGGGGTTCATAATTATTCTAAGCTTTCTGAAACAAAAACATCATGTATAGATGTGAGTGTGTGTGCGACTGTGTATGGATATATGTGTAGTAACACTTTAATTATGCTACTAGTTTGGACACAGTTCTGTTTGCATCCAGCGGACAGAGTGAAGGCATGATCGCTTGCCCATGAATTCTGCTAAAATTTTGTTCTGTGATCAATGTCTCTTCATCTCGTGGTGGTTTGAAGTGGTGGTCCTAGAAAAGCCATTGGCTGGAGGAAGCCCAGGTGCTGCAGGCAGCATCCCAAGGACCTCGGGAATAAGAACAGGGGAAGGGAAAGCAGCACATGGGGCTTGATTTGCCAAACAGCTGTTCTGAGCTGCCTTCTACACCTCCTAGCTTGGAGACACAAGTTTGATTTTAGAGCTATAAATACATATATATATATATAAATACGACTTAGATGACATAATACCAAAAATATACACCTAATATTACATGGCAAGAATATTCCAGATTAATATTACTTCCTAAAAGTAATTTTCTGCTATTATTAAGTTGGTTTCTATCAGCAAAATAGTGGCAGAGGGGCAATATATTTAAGCTACTGGTTCCTCATTTTGACAGAAAGGGAGCCTGACTTTTACCTCAAGCATTTCGGCATTTTGAACAAGAATAGAAAATGGTTGGCTGCAGGGAAGAGCAGAGGGTGTAACCCTGCAAACCAAAATGCAGCTACAAATTGGTAGAGGAACATTTCCCTTTTATGTCTGGGTTTAGAAGAATTACAGGCACCCAGAGTTGAACGCTTCACTCTCCTTTGAGCATTTGACAGTCTCCCTTATAGGATACAAATAGACACAATAAAAAAAGGCTTTACCTGAGTAACAGTTACAGATTTTGTCTTTGTCCCACCCTCATCCAAAATCTTGTCTCCCTTACAGTGCTGGTCAATATAAATGACCAGTGTTTCATCTAACATCAGACTGGTTTTCTTCCAAAGAGAAGAGATTAACTGTGGTCAGCTTCATTTTTCATATAAAAGAATTAACTATTTGACTCCAGCCAAATACACACATAGTAAATAGCATATCAAAACTACTCATGTAGTAATTTGCCCAGAAATCAATTGCACCACGATTGTATCACTTCATACATTAGAGATCTCATTGTCTGTATTTGAACCATCAAAAATACCAATAAGGAATATATTTCTGTATTCCAGAAAAAGAACAAGGCTCAAACAGGAGGGGATCTTTAAATGATTTTTTAAGGGGGAGAACAGCACTCTTAGGATAGCCATGAGAGGCGGTAAGTTCTGTGTATTAGCTAGAAAAAACCAAAGATGATCCTTCTCAGATAAATTTCACACCTAAATTCTATTTCCTTTATTAGACAGTGTGAGACCAAATCTTGAGACTTTTCTGTATCATTCTACGTTACCTGAGTAACCTCCCTCTAGAATGGTACATCCAAATTACAACACAGAAATGTGACAGCTTATTGAAATGCAGTGGTATTAACTCTTCCTGCATATGCATCAGTCACACGAATCAGCATGACCTGTGTCTGCTATTATATGCTTTAATTTGGAAGTATCGTGCTGAGCTCCATCTTTCACTACATTTCTATCCGGGTTTCTGATAAAACAATCTAATCAGCTAAAACAAGATTATATGGTAACTGTAGATGCATAGCATGAACATTTGATCCCTACAGGATTTCTCTATTAAACTCATTTTGTTTCTCTCATTAATCTTATTGAAGATTGTTCTGCAATAAAGAAAGGATGTAATCTGCCACTGACAAATTGCTTCAGACTCTTCAGTCCCCGTGTCTTTCTTTTCAAATGGTTTTTCCCTCCATGTTTCTTTTTGTTTCTTATATAAAAAACAAGCTGAGCAAAAAGGGTTTTGTAGGTCTTTTCATAAGCCTTTAGAAAAATGAAGTAAGGACAATTAAAGTATTTTTCACACATCCTCAATCATATTTTTTGAGGTTTTGATTTCCAAGCTTTAGGCTCCTCCCACTCTGTGTGTATTGGTCCAGTCGGTAACTTCTTGGACATCATAAATACCTGTTCCTTTCCATTATCTTACTTGCTAATAATGAGATAGACCTCAAATTGCAAACCTTCAGTTCCCTGGCAATTGAATAAAATCTGAAGCCCTAACCTGGAAAGAAGACAGAGCAAAATAGAACCTGTTGAGGCCAAAATGCTAAGAGGTAATTTGTTTAAGATAGCCAAGGATGAGAAAAGCCTAGTGTCTCAACTGAAAGCTCCTCTGTATGCTCATCGCTCTTTCTGAGCAGATGGGAGCCTCTTCCCCACCTCTCAGAAGAGGCCCCTGAGCAGCAGAGGCAGGACGATGTTCTGCAGTAGGACTCCTCTGCAAGACTACTTCACTTGCAAGCAATAATTAACTCCCCATCTGGTATGTGTTGAAGAGAGCACGTGAAAGTGAGCTTTGCTCCCCAGCCTGTTGATAAGGAAATTTGTGCAGAAACTTGTGTTGTGCACTTTGCTCCAATGCTTATTCAACCTGAAACACTTGTGGATTCATTAGCTGCAAGTATTCCCCTTCCCAGCTGAATACCGTCATTAGAGCAGTGAGTGATGCTCACGTTTTTCACTGAATAGTCCATTGAGCTGTTGATTATTTCATGCAAAATGAAACAGCTTCTGCAAGAGAGACAAACATAGCACTTCACCATAGACTACCCAGAAGCCTGATTGCTGGATATCCTACAGGGAAGTGGGAGACAGGGATTCAAGGACTGTCAGGCAGAGGAGGCAATTAGACCTTAGATTCTTGGGTGAGTGCTCAAGCAGTTTGAAAACAGGAGAGATGACAACATCTCCTTCTCTTCTAGCTGTATTCTTGTGCAAACCCAATCTGTTCAGGTTTTAAATCAACCCTTCATCCAAACAAAGGAAACATGGCATGTCTGTGAATCCTGGCAGGATTTGCGTAAGATAAATTCATCGTTGCAGTGGCTAAAAAAGTACTTCTAGTCATTGCCAGAACAGATCTGTAGGTATAAGGAACACTGCTATCAAAACCTCAGGTAATTAGGGAGTTTGGACATTACCAGGATGTGGCAGTAGCATAGTGAAAATTATTAAGAACCATATTTCCTACTTAGTGAATGCTTTCAGCAGAAACCTTCCTTCATTTTGCTGTACTCCAAACTCTAAACTTAGAAATAAAGTAGGGAAATGCTGTTTATTCCTAGAAGGTTATTGTGAAGTACTGAAATGCTTCACAGTAATGAAATTCCATAATGCATATCATAAATACAAATTTCTAAAGTAACTTCCTGTAGATAGCAGGTCCTATTCAGTGCAGTAAGTGCTGTGATGCTTATTTCTTTTATGATAGTGCAGAACCACTCCTTATTGAGAGCCCTAGGTCTATTTTAAAAGTTTTGTCATGAAACTGTACTGACACCTAAATCTTTGGCTTTATTTTTCTCCATCGAGCTAGTTTCAAATGCTGCAGAATTCATTATATCTGTAAATAAGTCTACTGTAAATAAAGTCCTACCACACGTATTACTAAACATCTGAAACAATACCATAGGTTTTTGACTATCAAGAGAAGTAATAAACAATTAAATCTCTATTAACCAGTGTCCAGCACGAAAGGCTGTTGAGAGTGACATTCAGAACAATATTTTCAGAGGTTCACAAAATCATATATTGTTCTAGCATGTCTTCTACAGTTTAAGACAGATACATTCTCCTCTTACAATCTGTTGGTGGGTGAGGGAACCAAGTAGTGGGTCAGGAACGCTTTGTGCTTCAGCTACCAGACCATCTCCCCACTCTTCACGTACCAGCCACCAGTCATTCTGCTTTTGTGTTGCAAAGATGCTACAAGCTTGAGTGCAGCACAGGAAGGGTGAAACCAGTTTACATGGCCACGTTCCTTCTTCCCACCATTGAGGGTACACTGCAGCTCACAGCTCTGAGATGTTCTGTCAGCTTAACTGTAGAAAGTAACTCAGCCTTGCCTACCTTCAATTAAGCTTCTTTTGAAAGGAAGCTTTTTAAAAAACTTCCAAACCGGATAAGTGCAGACGTACATCAAGGGTAGCTGTCAAAATAAATGTAAATTTACAGTAAGGTGACCTTATCCTTTCTGTGACGTATCCTTTTATATAGCATTCATCTTTGCTTCATCAAATATTTGTCTGATGCACTTTCTTGTACCAGAATGGTATTTGCTAACTGCACTGTATTCAAACTAGTTTAGTGAACAAATTCACTCATCAATCAGTCACTGGGAAACATTGTCTTGAAGTATATATTTCTTTAAAATACACTGGGCTTTTGTCAGTAATCTGATAAGTTGTCATTATATGCAGTGGAACATGTTATATACATGATGTGATGTCTTAGTCCCTTTGAAAGCCATCATCTTTCTCTCTAGAAAAAGTGAAGAGTATGGTGTGGGAATGAAAGAAGAACTAGCTATTCTGTTCTCTGGTTCCCTGAAAATCTTCAGTGGGGATTTTTATCTTCAGATGAGGGATAGAGTTATGGATTATCTACAGATGCTTTCTCTATTTTACCAGTTCTCCATGGGCAAGACATCTACATTGTCACAGCAGTCCAATGTTACATATAGAGGTGTAAAAATTGTATTTCAGTTGCAGGGGCAAATATTCGGGTACTGTGTTTCGTCCCAGTTTGTTTTGTAAGTGAAACTGATGCAATTACAGCCTTGGTCTGTCCATTTCTCCCTGTACTTTTCCATAACTTCCAAGAGAGGAAGATAGCACTAGTTTAAGAAAGGTGAATTTTATGACATAGTCCAGCAGAAAGACCAAGGAGAAAAAAAATGGCTGTAATGTCACTTCATGATTTATCAAATGTCAGAGAATTCAGAAAGGAGAGCATAGTTATAAATTCTGCACACGACAGCAAATGTGGAAACTTGTTCTTTAGTTCACAGGAGACAGAAATCCACAGGAAATCAGGCTTTGGATCCTGCTTCTGGACTATTTGCTTTGAAATTTTAAGGAAGCGTATCATAAAAAATCCAAGAACCTAATATACTTTTTAAAAGCTGGAAAATAAGTGACATGAAAATTAGTAATTTCCATTTTGTTTTTGTCTAACTGCTATAATTAAGAAGTGTTAATATTAAATCTATACTCATTGAGGTCTTCATTGTTATTCACACACAGTGTTCAGGGCCTCTTTGGAGCTAGAGACATGAGGTTAGATTCTCTCTTCCACAATGGGCTTTTTTATAGAAGCTGGATTTCTATTTATGTAGAGTTTATTAACTAAATTTGACCAGTACTGGAGAAAACACTGGTGCAAAGAACTCTGGAGTCACCAGCATACATTAACTTTGTTACAAGAATATGATGACTACTGAAGCTGTGCTCCAGTTATATTAAACAATAAAATAAAAAATACCACAGGATTCCATTGCTGAATGGAGACATTGTGTGTGCCAGCAAAGGGGTTCCCCCTGAGTAACATTCACTTGACATGGCTGAAAATATACTAGCTTTTGCCTGCATAACTATGTTTGTGTAGAGCATGGTTATCTTTTTTCCTCTACAAATTTCTAATACAACTGTATTATAAAACTGTGTAATGTAGACCAATGTTCTGATGTGAACACAACCATCTCCCAGATAGCATAAGCTCTCAGCCCCAAGCTCTACACCAGAGCGACAGTGCCCTGACAGCATGGAAATACTGGCAGCTATCCCCCCATGCATCCTAACGTCTGAATCCACAGTTTCAGCACACATAATCTCTCTTAAAGGAGAACATCTCATGGGTAAAAGCAACATCATGTGCTCATACTCCTGGGACATCTATGTTAATGGCAAGTGACATTTCTTGCAGTCAAATCTTTGGTGTAACCTATGGTAGATGACCAGACGACCTTTATTTGGAAGAACTATCTTCATTTTCAGTGAAGTATCCTTTTGTCCTGAGAAATGAAATGCAGAATGCCATTCACCTTTCATTCTGGCATGAAGATACTATCTTGAAAACCTCTTTCGTTCAGGCAGCCTAGATATTCACAGCTTAGAATAATTTGCTTCATATGATAACTCTAAAAGCAACTAATTAGAAGCCTATTATACAATATTGTGTCTACAAACAGGAGAAAAGAATCATTTTCCTGCAGAGAATTTTCTTGGAGAGAAACACATTCAATTACTCCTGACAGTCTACATTAAGGCATTTTTTTATGTTTGGAAATCTCATTGCCTTTCCATCCAAACTGATTTTGTTTTGACAGGATTTTTTTTTGTTTACATGTTTTACAGATGTGAAAACGTATCGTCTTATTGGAAGCATATGAAAGCATAGCTCTGCTAAACTTGGACCTTACAAAGGTTCATTTAAAAATTCCTCTCTAAATAGTTTGCCCAGTTTCCCATTAGTCAGTGCCTGAGTCAGTAGCAGGTCTCCAGTTCAGAGCTTCAGGCTTTTGGGCCAGTGAGGTGCCCATGCTCACTTACCTTCACAGTTTGCACGCCCCAAACTTCTGCATGTAAAATGCTAGACTGGTCTTAGGGTTTTGGAAAATTGGCCCTTTCATGGCATTAGTTCAGTGAGATGGGCATTTTAGGATTTTTTTTAAATTTTGCATTCTACTGTCAGGGGAAAAAAACGTCTACTCCGGAGAACATTTAGCTGTTGGTTTAAATAGAGCAAAAGTTAAAGGAAATATTCTGGGCTTTTAGCCCTAGAGTGTGTCTAACAGAACCATAGGCTATAATTAAAGTTTGTGGAAATGTTCTTAGGAGATAGTATTTCCCTATCATTTAGTATACCATAAAAAAGAGTAAATTAGACAAGTAAGTATTCTTGCAGCTATGCATCTATGCTTACGTTGCCACAGTCTATATATGTCTTGATAGCTCTTTTGGGGACCACACTACATAGTATTAGAGTCACTTGTATTTGATTACATTTATCCACCCTGGCTGTAGAGCTGGGAAGTTGTGGTGTTTTGCAAGAATGGCAGAGACCCAACTCAAGGAAAAGCAGGAAGGTTCCATTATCTAAAAAATGTATCAGCAAAATGTAGGTGCCTGACCTTTTAGAGATTCAAATTCTGGCATATCCAAAGTGAAACAAATCTTGGTTCAGGCCTCCTCTTCAGCAGGATCTGAAAGCTGTCACTCATCAACGCAGCCTGGTCCAGCAGGAGCTTCCAGAGAGACCCAGAGGGTTGGTCGTTGCAGAACTGACATCCGTGCTGCTCTGAAGCCAAATTATAGCCCATTGCTCATGGTTAGTTCACTCCCCATGAAGGGGAAAGCCTGCTCCTAAATCTCCCTTCTGCCCACCTTGGACTTCAGACTTGTCCATTCCTCCTCACCAAATTTTTTTAAAATACCATGGGGAAGATGCTCTCAATCTGTCACACTTAAGCTCCCTGTCAAGTTTCTTCCTATTTCCTTTTTGTGGATAATACAGTATTAGGGAAAAAGCTAGAATTCTCTCTGGTGAGAATTGTGTTATTCCCACAGGAATTCCAGGTTATTTGTTGGAAAGGGAATCAGGAAGTGTCACTGCTCCACAGCACTGGCCAAACACTGTAACCTCTGCTTCTTCTGCTTGCGTGAACAAAGGACATGGTAATTGCCAAATCCAAATTCCAGCTTTCAAATTTGCACTTCAAAGGAAAAAGCAGGAAAGTTCTCACCTGGACTCTTTCCACTACCTAACATCAAAAACCATTCTAGGTCTTACAGCCTTTTGCTTCACCTGTACTTGATTCATTATCCCCAAGCCAGGGGGTACAAGCCAGCCCTATCTCAAAACACTGTGTACCTGTAGGATTTCTTATCTGAAACGTTGCTCAGTCTGACTGCAGTGTGCTTGCATGCTGATGGCTTGGAACATAAGTGGGCAAAGGGCAGATCTGTGCAAGTCATGTGCAGACAATTATTTCTTGAATAAACAGACACTGGGGTAAAAGCTGTGAAGGAAAAAAATAAAAATATTTTTTAAATTGTGTTAGTATAGGGTATTTTCCCTTTGGCAAGAAAGGACTGATCTTAGCCCTTGTCTTAAATAGCTCCTTCTAGAAGAGGGTTGACCACTCTGCACACAATGAAATTTTAGTGTACCATCAGGAATGCAGCTCCTTCCTGACACCTCTCCCTGGAGTTCCTTACTGGTTTGCTTAAGTGGTTCCCTGCATTTGCAAACGTCATCCCAGGCTGCAAGCACTTCCAGTTGGGACCTCCATATGGGAATCATGCCCACTTGACACAGGGCTATGGATTCTGGTGGAGAGTTAGAGATTGACACTCTACAATATGAATAACCCACACACACACATTGAAATAGGTCTGAGCAGCTTGGCTGAAAAGAATAGAGGAAGCCCATATTGGTTTGTGACCCTTTCTCTTTAAATTCTTTGGCTGAAAAAAAGACACATAGTTTCAACCTTTTCAGAAGTGGTTTCATCTTAAATACCCTGAAAATATGGGTGACCTATTATTTAGTCCCACATTTTTAACATATTTATCTATGCAGGTTGGCATAGGTAGCTAAAAATACTCGGAATCAGAAAAGAGGGGCAAAGAAAAAGCAAGTTTAACGAAATTCAGGAAGTGATCATATGAAGCATAAACTCATGTTAAAAATGTAGACATAATAAAAAGCAAACAAACAAAAACAAACACCAAACCAAACCAACAACAACAAAAATAACTGGATTTCTATTAAACATTGCATTTGTCTTCAATGATTTTTTTCTTCTGCTAGCAAGTGTCAGCATTGATGCTCACAAACTCAGGAATGCATGTGTCATCTTCTGCCCAAATGATATTGCATTTGCTTTTCTAATTCCCTAGGAGGATCTGAAATGAGCATTCTCAATTACTGTTATGGCTGGAGCTATTTATTAGGGTCTGTACAGCTGTATTATGCTTTTTTCTATTCAAATGTTCTCCTACAGTTAAACAACAGTTGTAGCTTGCTGTGAAATTGTAATTTAAGACAAAAGAAATACACAGGAACACATAAGAGCTGCCCAGTATAGCACTGAGATACAACAATGAATATTTGAATTCCATTTCTCCATCCTTTCTTGTCTTCCCCTTCCCCAGGTCTCTTTTGAGAAAGCAACATATCATTGTACTATAATTGTCTATACTGGAAAAGCAAAGAACAGCACTGGAATAAAGCCTCTAATTGCATCTAAATGTTGAAATTTTATAAATTAAACTAATTAGATAATTATGTCAAAATAACATGGCAGCACCTGGAAGTTTTGTAAAAAGATTCATGTTTTGTCTTTATCAACTTTTACTGTAAGAGACTATTACCATTTCTAAAAAGTTAACATTACCTGTTCCTCATTCCTTTTCATTTTAGTGAGGTTAAAAAAGCTTCCAATATATTTTTCCACCCAGTGGGATATTTAGAGTCTAGTTCTCACAAGCATTAATGGACTAAAAAATAGCAAATAGGAATATCCCATGACAGAGTATATAGCTGGGGTACTTTCTGATGTAGGCTGATGAGGATTTCACTTCTGAAAAGAGAAGTGAACAGTTTACCCATGCACTAACATGAGATAACACAGGAAACATTATTTTCAGCAGAAATTATAGCTGATTTAAGATTAAGGTTAAAATCTAAGATTTAAGGTTAAATTTGTAAGTAGACTTAAGATGATAAATAAACTACTCACAAAAAAGAAAGAAAAATCACCATTTTCTATGTACATGCTCTTTTCAACCCCTTTGCAAAGTTCACAGGTTCTTTTGAGCATATATAACCTTGCACCTTCTTAACAAACAAGCGAAAAAGCAAACTAACAAATTATGCCTGGAGGCAGCAAAATATAACTATATTGAGAGCTAGAACTTTAAGATAAAAATGTGCAGATTCCATTATGTTTTATAATTTATAAAAATGAAATTCCTGATTTACAGTGTTGGTATCACATATAAAAGTTTAATCGCAAATGCATTTGGTTCTCAATCCCTTCCCAGTGTTGATAAATCTCTTGGGAACTTCAGTAAAGCAACTTTTGACCAGGGCTGCCTAAGAGGTCAGAAACACAGAGCAGGAAAGACCTCTTTATTCGATGGGTTCAGATACTGACACTACAAGCAGACAAGTCACATAGTCCCTTCCATGAAATTTCCTGAATTTTATAGTTTTGTCATATGGGGATCCTGTTCTCATTTTTATTGTATATGTATTAATAGATAATTTTTAGTAATTTGCTCCTCTACTAACACTTGTCTTTTTGGAATTTATAAAAGTGCAATTGGTAATTGTATATTATACATCCAAAAACATAATTAAAGAGCTTTCTGTCCTAATACATGATAATAATATAACTTTGACAATGCAAGCTTAAAGGTGCAAGAATCAGATAGCTAGAGATCTGTGTATTGAAAGAAATTTGAGAGACTAACTTATTCGACAAAGGATCCAAATTCAAATGAGCACAAGGATCAAACCACTGTTAAAATAATTTCCATCTAGGCAATGTAGCAGAAAAAGTGGTTAAAAGCACAGCTAAAAATATCTACTGTGACTCAGAATCTTTGAAAATCCACAACAAAAACAGCCAATGTGCACCTGCGACTCTTTCACTTGTTTTTGTAAATGTTTTGTCTTCATTTTTTAGAGAAACTATTTGCAATGCAGGACCTGAAAGTAGAAGATGCCAGAAGTTTCTAGCCTGCTGAGAAACAGCAGCTTTCTTCCGCAACAAACAAAGAAGCAACAGAAAAACAATCAGAGAACCTGTTTGTATTGGCGTTAAGTATTGCCTAAAAAATTCTATGGCTGGTTGCTGCATTACTAGTAGCAGTCATTTATCTCTGCATCATTCAGCAAAGAAAATATGATGGGGACCCAGAAATCACAGTAGCAGCAAAAAGTGGTATGGACATTCAGGCTTTAAGTATAGAATGATAAAATTTATTGTGGGGATTGTATGAAAAACACAGGTACAGGATAAAAACCTTTTTAAAGTTGGGTTGAATAAAGGAAATAGGTCTGTATTTTTCCACCTTTCTTTACAACATGGAATTGAAAAATTCTGAAATATTTCAGCTTTGCCATTTTGAATCATTTTTTTCATTTTGAAATTAAAAAATTACCTATGTATATTTTAAAGAAAAGGTGAACAGGTTCTGAAATATCAAGATCAAAATGTGGAGAAGAGATTTTTTCTTTTTTTTTCAGATAAAAGGAAATATTAGGATTTAAAAAAATATATCAATTTTTTTCCTATGCTTTTTGTTTATTTAATTGAGGCTTTATTACACAATTTCTATCAAAAGATAGAAAATTTTAATTTTTATTTAAGCTAGTTCAGCATTTTTATAGTAGTTGGAGAATTTGTTTGTCTTTTGACGTATTTTATTAGCCTAGCTTCAAACGATAGTGGAGTTGAACAAGAAATGTTCAGCAGCTGAGACGTATTTACCTTGTTTGCCAGCAGCCATGTCAGTTGTGCAATCCAGTCTTTCTATTTTTTTACCTCCAGGCAGAATTTCCCTGGTATTATCGTGTTGCCTACACCAGACAAGCAGGGATATGATCTTCCTGATCCTAGAGCACCTGTTTGGTTGTCTGTAGCATCAACAGTAAAAGTTCCATCACCTTGGTGCTTTGTCAATAAGGTCCCAAGGACAAATAGCAATTGTAGTTAACTCTTCATTCTAGTTAGATGTTCTTAAAGCTTACACAAAACATGTAAAAGGAATTCTGTCTGTTATGACCAGGGTGAAATTACCAAATCTCAAGGGAATTTTATCACAGTGATTCCAGGAGTGAAGTACTTAAGGGCAATGTCTGATCAGGTAGCCAGGTTCCTTCATTTTCATTCATATATCAGCAAACCATGCAATGCATGAATGTTTCATGCTCCTTTTAGTGTCTTCCTTGCTTTTTACCATCTTCCATGCTCCTTTACATCGCTTTTGCTGGGTGCTAACTCTGAGTGATGCCTGAATACAAATACTGAAATGCAACTTCAGCTATGTACCTTGACCAGCTATTTTTGGTCCGCCACTTTTATTTTTCAATTTATTTTAGTTTGTTTTGTTTTGTTAGGTTTTTTTTGTATTTGGTGGTTGGTTGTTTTTGTTTAAATGGTGGGGCCAGTTTTCTGGGTGGTTAAAAACCACACTTCCTGGAGCTAATTGAAAATTGATGAGGCTCTATCAAACACTGGCATGTCTTTGTTTTAAAAGCACATTACTAATTCTGCTTAAAAGAGCATCTGTGAGGTACTGTTAGTTTCAGCAAGTTTTTTTTGCGTAAAGGATATTGAAGACCTTAATTTTTTAATTTTTATTTTTTTTTACTAATGGATTTTGCTTTATTAATCCACATGGAAATTGCATGGAAAGAAAGCTTTTAATCAGTTCCAAAGAAAACTGACAGGTGCGTTTTTTGTCCCCGTGGTATATGGTCTTTGGTTATTGGAGGCCCCCCTTTTTAAGATGATTGTACTTCGATTGCTGTTAGTTTTAACGATAGTGGGATGCTTGATTTCTGTGAAATCACAAATGATCTCAGCACACTTCTAGTCTTCACACTGATTTACAGAAGACAACCAATGGCTCAGTCACACAAGTGCATGCCCCTGGCCTGGTTGTGCTTACTTCCAGATACCTTGCCTAATTTTCCTTCGTTAACAACCAAATGGCTCGTTTGAGATTACTGAGGGAAATCAAGGGGCCATATTAGATTAAATATTGATCCCAAAGTAGTATGCTGCACTTCTCTCTTTTGTTTTTAATAGCCATGCTAATAGCACTCTGCTCTTAATGCCGCTCTCCGAGAGACAGATGCTTCCGGCAGCTTCCTGGTGCAGAGTGTTCCATACATGCACTTCTTCCCACATTAAAGATCTCATAATCTCTATCTATTTTGGGTTTTATAATGTCTACTACAGCTTGTATGCCCCACAATAATTAAATAACAGAAAAGTTATCATTTTCTATTTTACAGGGGCACAACCTCAGTAATGTTGAAAAGTGTCTGGAACTGATCTATGATATATTGTATCATTGAAGAGTACTAAGAAAATCTTCCTGAAACATTTAAAACATTTACATAGTAATATAAGCCTGTAACTGTGTTCATAACACGTTGCTCAATTATTGGTGTCTTTGAAAACAAAGCAAATTAATCTCATGTATACAAATCTGCATAATGTGTGAAAGTAATGCATGAGCTGAGGAAATTTCCCCTGCACTGCTCAGAACAGCACACGCACAGCCTTGAAGTAAAATGTTTGCCCCCAAATGCCTGGCAGGAGTCTCTGTTAAAGCAGTCAGGAATGGATATTTAAATTCCAATGTTTAAGGAAAAAAAACCCTTCAAAGCCCACAGAGGGCAGTAAAAAAGTAGATTACTGTAGACTAGCTGGGGAAAAAAAAGCACATTGATTACAGTGAAGAAAATGTCTGAGATGAAAATGGCCAACAAATTTGAAATGCTGAACTTACTCTGAGTAAGAACACGTTCTGTGTTCTTCCTAGGTTAGTATATAAGGTTATTTTCCTTTCACATTAATAAGGAATTAATATGAAACTCATTGTTTGAAATTCAGCTGTATTTTGTGTTGTTTCTCCTAACATTTCTATCTATTACATACAAACCCCCTTTTAAGGAATGAATGTAGACTCATCCATGGGGCAACACCTGCATTGCTGTCAGTGCATTTTCTGTGTCGCAACGGCAGGACAAACCCCCTCTGCTTTGCTCTGATCAAACTGCACTAACAGGAGGCTGTACACAATACGTGGTTTGTCATTTGTTTCCTCTTATGGACCAAAAATTGCTGCTCAGTCTGCCAGTGACACGGACTGACCTGTTAGCAGCAAAAAATGGCTCTTTGAGTTGGTCGGGAAAAAAAGAAAGGATGCCAGAAAGATAATGGATTTCAGAAGGATGGACATCCAAGGGTTTCAAGCTACTCATGTCCACCAGCCATCAGTAGCAGAGCCCCTCGGGTGGTAAAGGGAGTGGATACTCAAGGGTAACAACTGTCAGTTATGAAGGACTGTGGGATATGGTTAGACTCTTCTTTAGAAATCTTCCAAATGTCCCTAGCAAGATATCTGTGTATTCAGGACTTATATGAGATAGGATTTTGGCCATTGTGAATTCCAGTGCAGGGAAAGCTATTTATACCAAACCTCCAAAGACCTTTGCCAGTCATGCTTAATGAATATTAATAGAGAAACTGGGATTTTTTATATAACATCCTGGTCTATCAAATTTAAAGAGGCTTTTTGCTGCCTTACCCTTAAATTCTAAATAACACAGCAACACGCCATTAGCTACGTCTAGAGTTAGCAGAGATCACACTTGGGGCTGAAAGCACGGATATGATCTGTCCTGGGGATCACACATAGTGCTATTGGCAACAACTGAATTTATGACAGGTATTACCTAGCACAGTGTACTGTCTCCAGCAGTGACAGAAGTAGGAACTATTTGGAGACAGTATATAAGCCTAAACTTTCCGTAGTCTGTTCACCTAGTAGTGTCCTGGCATCCACAGCTCTACGATTCCAGATACTGAAGACGATTCCCAGCCTGTCGATTTACTGTTTACGCGTCTGTTACCTATGGATTTTGCCAATTCTTTTTTGAACCTGCTGGTGAGGTCTGCCTCCAGAACGTCCTGGTGTAATGCTTTCCAGAAGACTACTACCCACTATGTTTCATCTGTTTCACCTTTGTAATAGTTTCACTGACTTTACCCAGTACTGTGGAATTTGGTGAATAATCATTCTCATCCACTTTTTGTCTTACCTGCCGCTTTCATGATTTTGCAAAACCTCAGCCATGTTCCATGTTGAAGAGTCCCAGCCTTTTTATTCTCCCCTCACGAGGAGTTGCTTGCTGATGACAGCTGCCTTTCTCTGTACCTTTTCCAGCTCTGTCCTTCGGAGTTGCAGAGAGCAGCAAGACGCTGCCTGCGCCCTGGTGAAGCCTAAGGCTTCATTGGCTTTTTTGGCTACTGCTGTGCATTGAACTGAGAACTTCAGAGAATGGCCAGTGATGACTCAAGAGCTCTTTACCGAGTTGCAGCTGCCAACGCTGAGTTCAGCTTCATGTAAGCACAATTCAGATTATTTTCTCTAAATGTATTATCACATGCCTTGTGCCTCCTCTTTCCTCCTACTTAAGGGACCCTGTAATAATCCCAGTTATTCCTTATGGGTCTCACAGGTTTCCCAAACCCCTACATCTTCTTTTCTTGTTTTTACAAAAAATTCCTTCTATTCTCATTCCCTCCAAAGGTGGTGTCCACAGCAGTAAGATTTGTGTGTCCCACATCCCAGCTCCCACGTGCCAGCGTTCCCTGCTTTACTGCCCATACCATCATCCCGTTGTGATCCCCATCCTGGGGTTTCCCTAATTCCAGCCTGTTGGGGTCCTGTGGGAGCTGATCCCCTTCCAATCCCTACTCCACACCTACCTACACAGCAGGAAGCCCTTATGTGCTCCCTTTCCTCCACTCAACCACCCTCCTTGTACTTTTTTTCTATTTTAGTTCCCTATTTTTTCTTAAAATTCAGTGGACTTATGCTTCTTGTCCCTCAAAATGTCTTGAACATATTCATAAAGTTTGGAACTAATCAGATGTGGGTTTTGAAAATTATGATACAGATACATCATAATAGTCTGACACACATTTTTAATGGGTATTTCAGACACTAAGCATTTTTCTCCTAATCTTTCAGGTTGGACTAATTTTTCTTATCTTTCCCTCAAAATTGTTTCTAAAGGAGTTTAATTTCAGGGTCAATGTAAATCAGTGGCAGGGGAGAGGGCAGCCTGAGGCAGTATTGAGTAAAAATTAGGAGGCCTCTTCAAGTGCCATGAAGCCCCAGTCATCTGGTTTCAGTTTGTGCTTCTTAACTGTAACCCAAAAGCAGAAAGTTGGATGGTACCATCTAATAAAATTGTCCCTCCTCCCTTGAGCACAGCTGGACAGACACGGATCATGCCAGCTGTTGTGCTGCTCTGAAGAACATCTCCCATTTGGGCCCCAGCCCCACGGCTGGATTCTCTCTGTGCACATCTCTCTGTTCTCTTGTACCTAATAAGATGAACTTTGGTTTGTTGCCCTCCCCCTGTAGTGTTTAGTTTAAAAAGATGTGCAGGAAATGGTCACATAAAGGATCATAAACCATGAGGAAATAACTTTGACCTTTTATTTACATCTTTACTAAAACTTCCAAGTTATATCCCTTGAAAATGAGTTTTTTCCTGTAAGAAATAAAAAAAAAAAAATTAAAAAACCTCAATGCATATTCTATCTACCACACAGGAAGATTATGTACTTGACTGTACTGCAGCATTCCCTAGGGCAGTGAACATGAAAAATAAAGGTGCTGGAATGTAGCTTTGAGTTACACAAGGAGAGGGTAGAGAAGAGAGAATCTGAACACTGCTATCAGGGAGAAGGGTGAAAATAACACTGAGAAGAAAAAACTGAGGTGAAAGTCAGAGCCAGTTGCTGGTATGTCACAGCTTCAGGTCATCAGCAACGTGGAATTATAGGAGGTACATTTCAAAAAGAAAGATTTTACTAGATCCTTCCCAAGAAATATGAAGAGGTATTGGTGAAGTGCTGTGCTATTTGTGGAGAACAAAACTGCACATCTGCGTGCTGAGGAGCTGTTCCTCTCCTGTTGTCTGATAGGGGCACAGCAGCATAGCAGATATTTACATCTTTGTTGCTGAGTAGGAACAAAATGTAACTCTATGGATATTTCTGCTGTGCAAAATTGGAAGAAAGGAACAGCATCCAGCTTCAGATGGGTGTCTGCCCCTAGACAATGTATAGTTCACTGGCTGGCACAGCAGAATCTGCCACCGCTTACCTGCAAATGTCCAATTTGGTCATCTGCATCTGGGACTTGATGGTCTTTTGAATGCTGGAATTACAAGGACTTGTTATCTTAGGTGACATTTTTTATAATTTCATGCAATTTACCACAGCATGGCTTGGGTAAGAAAGATCCATATATATCTATCTCTCCTTGTAAAAGCAACTATATTTGGCAAGTTCTGAAGAGATTCCTCATAGATGAAGAAAGACATGAGAATGATAATACAGCTACCCCTGAAGAGAATGATAATGCAGATTTAAAAAAAAATACTTGTTTTCTTCACCATTATTTTAACAGAGAGATTTGTTCCCATGATGGACTCCTTAGACAGTAGAATCCCCAGTCAGAAGCTACTCCCCTGAGACTCAGGACACCTTTTGGTCTCCTAATTTATCTAGAGCTGTGTGATGGTGAAGGTGCAAACTGTTCTAGGAAATTCTCCAGAGGCTGCCTACTGCTCCTGCAGGGCTCCAGCTGCAGCCAGAAATACATTAGCCCTCCGTTATCCCAAATCTGAGGCTGCGCTCAGAAAACTGTCTTCTCTGTTTCCCCTGCTGTCTATCTTGAGATCAATAGCTCCAGCTGAAAGAATTACATAATTTATATTTTTTCATCACTTTGTACAGTTATGCATGCTGCATACCTTACAACTTTTTCTAATATACAGTGTAAAGGCTGCTGTTAGACACAGACTACAGAATAGTGTATCTCATGGCTTACAGAGAACGCAGGATGAGGAGGCAATTAGTGAACATGATTCATTCCCTTTCTAATACTATAATCTTTGTGACATCATCTTTTGTTTCTTACAAGTACTGCAGCAGAGTTACCTACATAATCTTGTCTAATAATCTATCCCATTGTATGTCAGTCTGCGAGGGAAATTGCTTCCTTGCTCTCGCTTTATTTGACATTACTGACAAGTACCGTTTCCTCTCCTGATTATACTCACCTACGTGTAACTGAGCTTTTTTTCACCAGCAGTTTTTGCTGAAGGCTGTGTTAGAGTTCAGATTAAGATAAACTCCCACTGCTCCCCTCTTGTGCCTAGTGAAATAAATGAAACTTTTTAAACATGGTGATCTTGACTGAGCAAACTATTGTACCTGACATCATCAGAGTAGCAAGTTATCATTATGCAGATGTTGTCCGGCACTGTTTTCTGAGTGGGAACTTATTTAGTATTCATATTGTAAAGATGTTTTTTTTGTACAGCGGCAATTTTCTGTATCTGTAAAAGCAAAATTCAGCAAAACCTCTGAACCCCAGCTAAAGTAATACAATTTTGGGCTTTGTAGTATGTTTTAAATCTAAAACAATGTGGTGCTGTCATGTTTTTTTCTTACTGGTCTTTTAGGAAGGCAGGGAGGGATAACCCACAGCTTAAAAAACACACCAGGAACTCCCATTCACAAACACTTGGGGGGCTTTTAATTTCTAACAATTAGCTGCAAGGTTTGAAGCACAGTACTGTATATGAGAGCGTGACCATGTCATTTTGCTTTGCCACGTAGATCCTCCAGCCTAGAAAAACAGATTTATGGGGACTGTTTTGTAAGCTCTTTGCCTTGGACCTGTCACACCGCCGTCTGACAGCCCTGGGCTTCACCGGAGAGCGGGTGTGAGCTTCTCTCTCCCCAAGCCTCGCCCGCAAAACCCAACGGCTCAGAGCAGGACGGAGAAGCCCCCCGAGAAATCCCTCACGAAGACACCGCTTGGCATCCTCTCCCACACTTTCTTTCTGCCTCTTCACGGGGCCCAGCCCTGAGGTAAACGGCCCGGCCCGGCTGTGAGGAGAGGATGCCGGCGCTGCGGTGAGGGGCCCGGCCCGGTGCTGAGGTGAGGAAGGGGCGCTGAGGAGAGGTGGGGGGGCTGGAGGCTGAGGAGAGGTGAGGGGCGGGCAGAGCCCGGCCGCCGCCCCACCGCTCGTTCCCCAGAGCCCCCCCGCCCCGGAGCGGAGCCGCGCTCGCTGCGGCGGGCGGGCAGCGCAGCGCAGGGCTCTCACCGCAAAGGCGCGGACGGGACCCGGGCACGGGCAGCGCGGGCGTCCCTGCTGCTTACGGTGCCTCTGCTCCGAAACCGCGGAGATGCCCGGCGCGGCGGGAGGCCGTCACCCCCCGCCCCGGAGCTGCGGAGATCGAGGCCGCCTCTGCCCCTTTAAGCTCCAGCCGTTCTTTTCCGCGGCGCCTATTTTTAGCCCGCCCGCTTGGTAGCATCCAGCTCTGCCCCCGTATTCCTCCATGCTCCCCCCACCGGCCTTCTCTCTCTCTCTCTCTCTTC
>NW_015094509.1:12878734-12917956 GCF_001431845.1 Calidris pugnax
TTGAGGGGGGCAACGGGTGCCGCCTCCCCGGGGCAGGGGCTCGGAGTTCGGTGTCCCCCCACCGCTCCCCCCCATCCCCCTGGAGGCCGGTGTCGGGCGGGACGCGACGCGGCGTGTGTGCTGTTGCGGGGGGCAACTAGTCAGCCCGGCCCCGCAGCCCCCCCGGGTGGGTACCGGCTCCCCCCGCCTTGCGAGGTGCTGCCGCCTCGGGCCGCGGCCTGCCCGGCTCGGCCACGGCGGGTGGGCGGCGGGCGAGGGGGCTCTCCTGAGGTGCGTGTGGGTACCCCGCCGCCGGGAGGGACGGTGCGGGGCTGGCAGCGGCGCAGGGAGGAGCGGGAGGCTGCGCTCGCCCCGCGAAGGGGGGCGAAAATCCCGCGCAAGTGGCCGCGCAGCCGGTGCATCGTCGGCATCGGCGAGGCCGGGGTGTTTGAAGGAGTTTTTGGTTTAACAGATAGTACCGTAGGGGAGAGAGTGTTTGCGGAGAGAAACTGTAGCGACACGCGTTCCTGCTCCCTCGTGTGATCATTTATTCTGGGTGTTCTTTGAGTTTAGTAGGGGTGCAGTGTTCTCACTTAGCTCTCAGCAGCAAACAGATACCAAACTGTGCCCGAGGTTCTTTTCCTCTGAAAATGGGGTTTTGAGGGGTATTTATTTTTTAATAATGCTTGTTCTGTTGTTGTTCCTTTCGCACGTAAAGTCGGTTTGAACACAGTTTGTTACTGATACTAGGGAATGGAAAGTTCTGCACTTAATGCTGAAAGCAGCATGATTTAGTTAATTTCTCTTTTCTGTCCTCTGAAATGAGGAAAGGTTTCAGAAACTGCTGTACTACTCAGAGGTGGCTCGTTGCTGTTTGTGAAGTTGTATTAAGAAGGCCATCTAATTAAAATGATTCAGTAATAGAGGAAGGGGAATCTGAGGAGCTTTCTGTGAAATTGAATGTAACTTACGAAAATTCTGTTGCTTAGTGTGTCACTGGTGAAAGAACTGGACTAAGTGAGGGGCAGTAAGGTGCTCTTGGTGGACAGTCTGTCTTAATTTACATTAAACTGTTCCAGCAGGTATTATCAGTTTAATGACCTGACTTTTGACACTCTTACAGGCATGATTGCCTTTGCACGTTGACTTAGATTTGGTGGAATACTGGGAGATGAATATTCATATAAGCTGAAATGTCTGCATGTTAAGCCTTATCAAAATTTAGATGCATTATAAAGCAGTTAAAGACTTGACATCCCTACTGTGTAAATTCTTGATTCTGTTAATGACTATTATTGTAGTGGAGACAGGAAGACTGCTGTGTGATTGTTTCTGTAGCTCTGCAACTCTTCCCATCTCCCAAATCAAACAAAAAGCCCCCAACAAGGCAACCCCTCAAACAATAACAATTGATCTGTGGGTTTCTGAAAGCCAGTCGATGTGCGCTATTGGGATCTGACTTGTGCATGAATAAGCTGCTGTCCTGTCAGTTCCATTTTTATGAGTGTGCAATAATGGGGAAAAAATGAATTTTTGAGTAGATGCCTTTTGCCTGCTGCATAGGACTGTAAGAGAATGCAGCAGGAAAAGAACAGCTTGTGTTACCTATGTTGATGACAGGGTAAAAAACAAAGAGGAAAATTTTTGTGCATGGCAACCTGCCATTTTTCTCCTGTAATTAGATTTGAGCTGAAATAATGCTAGGTATTTCAAAATCAAAATTGTTCAAAATATCAGAAGCTTTCAAAGTCCAAGTATTAAAAATGCTTTCCTTATGCCACCTATTTGTTTACTAGGTGGCATTTGTGTTGCATTTTACTGTTATGACATTTTAATGCTTCTCATTATTGTCCCAGACCTCATATAATAGAATTATTTCAGCATCCTAAACAGATAAGCATTCTTTGATAGTCAAAGTGTATGCTGATAGAACATATAAGCATATCCTTAGAATCTATGCTGTGGTATAATCCCTGTAGAGTCTCAGTTGATTCTCTGTTTTTTGTCTAGGATTGAGCCCAGTGAAAATTATTTGAGTGGCAGTGGGGTTACATATTAATTGTTTAGGAATATCTAGTTAGCAGCTGCAGCGTTTGCGCAGTTATTTTTTTCCTTCAGGCAGAAAAAAGTAACTCTAATCTTCTTTCTTCATGTCTTGAAAACTCTTTTCTCCATTATTTGCTTAATCTAAGGAAATATCTCCCATTTTTTTCTTTTCTTTTTAATAAAGTGTGTCATCTCACATTATAGGAAATCGTATATAACTCATCCCCCCAGGACATTGGGGAATAACAGAACCATGGAAAGAGATGTCAAAATACTTTTTTTTTGTTGTTGTTGACTTTAATTTAAAAAACAAACAAACCAAACCCCTATTAATAATACCCTAGGAAATCTTAAGAGGGAAGTGATTATTCTCTAAGGCTGATAGCTGAAGGCAGTAGTCAAGGATTGTCAGCATTACCAATTAGCTGTTAATTCACAGGAAGGTCTGTTAGCTTTTGTTTTTGTTGTTGAACTACTGTAACGTTTCTTCACTCTTCAGCGAGTTGCTGTTGTTTCTTAAGTTACTATAGCAAAAATATTAAATTGAGCATATTATTGAAACACTTACAGGAGGTGACAACCCTACAAAAGCAAACAGTTACTGCTAACAAGCATGGTTGGGTGTCGGGTTAGCACAAAATTGCTACATGTTCATGAATGGATTCACTCAGGAGATGCTGATACTTTAATAGAGCCATTTAAATTTAGGATGGCTTCCATGTCTAACTGCAGCAGAGATTCATTAAGATAGGGTGTCCTTCTTTGGTATGTGAACTGTTGCCATCAGAGGAGAAGGAGCAGTTTGGGATAGTCAAAGAATTGCATGTGCTCCAAAGCTCTTGAGGAAGACCTTCAAGTGTTTGAAAAAGACACTGCTATCTTCATTTCATCAATTTCGTTTTGTGCTGGAAACAGATGCTCATGTGGTGAACTGCAGCAGTGAGCTGTAATTTACCCTTTTATTCCAGTATCTGCTCCTATCAGTTCTACCTTCTCCATATCTGTGCCTACTCTCAAGTATCTCTAGGATATCTCATGATATGTTATGGATGTGTCATACAGTTTCTAAGACATGAAGTTATTGGATCTCCAGGTCAAAATCTTTCAGATTGTGCAACGGCCTCTGTCACAGAGAGCTTATCTGTGGCTGCAGCAGTACAATTAACGAATTTCTCCTGTACGTAAGGTTACTGCCTATATCTCTCAATTACACATTGAAGCAAGTGATGACCTCCTGCTTTCATACGTTGCTCTAGCAAAACAGAGATAGAAGGATTATTTGCTATTTTCTGTTACTGTTCTGCCTACAATAGGAGGGTTTGGAGAGGAAGAAAAAATTGGAGAGAAAAGAGAGAAATAGGGAGGAAAATACATAAACTTGTGTTAATCTTCCACAGCTTCACGGATGAGAACAAATTGGAATTTTGGCTCTTTAACTTCTAAATATCATGAGGGTGAAGGACCATTCAGCTTCACTGTGTTATTCCTCAGGAATACACTCAGGTGTCTTCATTATTTCATGTGTGAGAAATCATGCGAGGGAGGGGGTTAGGCATGGGAGTAAAGGGAAGAGGATGGCTGCACACCAGCTGGATGTGTCTCGTAATGGAGTTCCAGCAGAGTCCTGAACACAGCTTGCAAACGCGCTGTTTGTCACAAAGCAAAGGACTCTGCTTTCTCTGGGGTCAATGTAACATGTTGTCCACATAGCACAGGGACAGGAAAAAATGGGATTCTGAGGATAAAGTGTGTGGTGGTGTTAGTTGACAAGTATATTTGTGTGAGTTCTTCCTCGAATAGCTCGAGGCCATGAAAGGTATACCAGCCTCCTTTTTATTTTATTTTGCTGGATCCGGTTTGCAGGCTTGGACTTATAAGCCTTAGCCGATTTATATATTTCTGGTAAGCTTTTATGGACCCTTTTGTTCCATACAATGGGGGTCTGGTTCCATCCCCACCCCCCAAGATTAGGACTGAAGAGACAAAGTATTTACTTGAGTAATAAATAGTTAATCAATGTTGGAAGCCTGACTGACTGATCTGAAAACTTGAAACTTGTGAGGAACAAGGGGTTTTCTGCAGCACAACCATGGACATTATAAAACCAGAGGTACATGTGCAATGACTTCCCTTATAATAGAAACTGGCAGGCTCTGAGTAAATTGTTGGTTGAATGAGGCTTACCACTTAGAAAATAGAGTTACTCTTCATTTAAAAATTTGGAGTGAGCCCATCTTAACACTTGTGAATGCATCCAAATCCATTGTGAGCTTTCCAGGTATTAATTAGCCTAAGTGTTTGCTATTAATAACTTATTTTTGGCTTGGTTTTGTTTTTATTCAACTTCTAGCTGTCAGATCTGACTGTCTCCCTGTTCAAAGAGCTACATATCATCCAATATTTTTTTCTGTGAAAGTACGTATAGATCGATGAAGACCTCTTGAAAGACTGAGCTCATCAAATCTCATGCTGTTTATGTATTTTCAGTCCTGTTTCATTTTTAAACTAGTCAGTTGCTCTGTTTTCTTGGAACTTGGAAGTTACACCTATTGCATGTCCTGGATGCAAATGCTTTTCCTGAATGTACTGTAACTTCACACAGAAATAAAATGATTAGGGAAAAAAAAAAAGTCAGTGCCCTAATAGGAGGGAGAGAACAGAACATAAAGAAATCTTTGGTGGTGAAGTAGATACAAGTTTTCAATACTTTGCTAATAATTCTCTCAGTGATCAACAGTGAAAGATGAATGAAAGAGGAAATTTTGAACACTGGTGGCAGAGCTTCGGCTGATGCAAAAGCAAGACCGTTTTCTGTGGAAGATGGGAACTTAGTTGGTCTGTGACTAAGAACCTTAGTCATGTGAGATCCACTGTTATATATCTCTATATATCTATTATATACCTTCTTCAGTAATCACTGATCAAGGAGTAACATCTTGATTTAACCTGGGACATACCCCTTGGCGTGCCTCTAAAGGCATGGTTAACATCTGTGCAAACATGGACATGTGGTATTCCTGACTGAGCATGTAAAGCAAAGCTGTATCAAAGTGGGAATATCTCTGGAAGACAAAGTATTGCTTCTTGACAGTGTAGGTGCCTTGTTTGTTCAATGGTACAATTTGTTTGTTGGTACACACTTTGTTTTGGATGGTGTTCTCGCAGCCCTTGGGACAGATTACTAGGAGTCATCTTGTCTGTCTGTCTTCAGTGGGTGATCTTACCCATTAAAACACCAAATCTGGCGAAAAAAAAGTATGCTATGTGAACACAGTATGGCTGCTTAGTTGTTACGCTTTTTCTTTCTATACAATTTTTCTTATGGATACAATTCCAATCCATTTCGCTATGAACTTGAGTTGTGGAAACAGGAGAAGAATGATGTCTCTCCTGTGCTTCTTTGTATAAAATGCTTTTGGAATGCATAGATATGAAACAAATTCATAGATAAGACATAGTTCACTTAAGTAGTCATATAGATAATAAGTATCCAGAAACCTTTATATAATATGACATGTACATAAAGATAAGACTTTGATACTGTAGTCAGAACTTTTTTTTCCCAAGGCATAACACAACCAGATTCCATGGAGACATCTTCTAAAATAACAGCAAATACATTATTAGTTATTCCTTAATCTAACCATAGCTGTACAAAAGCTTAGTAATAAATCATCGTCATATTTCATAAAAAATACAGAGCTTACTAAAATGTTAGTATTTATAGTCACTGCAATGAAATTGGATTCACTTGTGAGTCTTCTTTATATTTCCTTTGTGATTTTAAATTATTAATATTGTTATTTCAGAACTTGGTGTTTATATACTGTTGATGTAAACCTAATCTATCCAGTCATCTGAATCTCTGGCAGTTGAATTCTGAGTCTTATGCATTTTGTTGCACCAAAAAGCCAGGACGTCCATGTTGTTGATACAAGCAAATTCCAAGATGATTAATCAATGATTATCACAGTTTCTGTAGCTTCTGAAAAAAAGAATCTATAACAGCTTTTAAATCCCCCTTAGAGAAGGAAACAGCTTTTATCCAGGACTGCAAACAGCAATAGCAAAGAAAACGAATGCAATGGGAAACAAACTATATTTTTTTTTCTTCTGGCTGTAGTTCTCCTTTGGGATTTTATCATTAATCTCTGTGGGTATTCAGTAATTTTCTCTGGGATTATGACTATCTTTTTTTGTTTCTTTTTCCTAGAGTCAGTCTGAACACTAACTGCAGTGAAATGTTACGGCCATAGAACTAGTGCTAATTCATTAGTAGTCAGTCTAACTTCTAGATGAATCCTCAAGCCCCTTGTGGTACTTTCTGCTTGAATATTTTTCAGAGAACTACACTAATTCTAAGTATGGATTTAAACCACTGATAGAAGTCCCACTCATACCTTCTGTTACCATTAGTATATCACCATGGCAAAAATAAATTGTGTCTTTTTTTTTGCATGCATTTTCCATATGCCAGAATGGATGATAGTAGCAGGAATTAGCTGATCCGTGTGGAACACTTGACTGTGAAACACTTTTCCATATGCAAACTGTCATACCTCCTTTTTTACTTATTTTTATCACTAACATGTGCCTCACCTGAAAGCTTATAACCTGAGTTTATGCTCCACTAAGTCTTACCTGAAGCAGTGAATGATTTAGACACCTCTAGAATGGCAACATTGGAATAGCAATGTGTAAGAAATTATAGGGAAAGTTTTGAAGTGGAACTAATGTTTATTGAAACTTCACTGCTCAATTGATTTTTCTGTTTACTACATCCCAGTGTCTTCCTGTATGTTGAGCATCCCTGCTGTAAGCTCTCTCTAGTGGAGCATGTGTGTATTTACATGTTTCAGAGGGCTACGCTGTTGCTTACGTAATTAAGCAACTGTTTTTACATAGTTAAAGTATGTATTATATTTTTATCTTTGAATTAAACTCTTAATGCTGATTATAAAATTTGAGGCTCCGAGTATAACATTTTTCTCAGGAGCCCCTGTCATAATAGTTGCTTTATGTACTTTCCCAGTGTAACCTTGTGCTTACTTTGTCCTCAGACTGTACCTGGAGTGTTGGGTGTAAAGCAGTAGCAGCATCGCTGTGCAGCACTGCATCTGAGAACCTACCTCCAGGCACACCTTTCCATTCCAGGGGTCCCTGTGTTCAGGGGTCCCAGAGGGCACAACTTCCTTCAGCTGAGTGTGTGTGCTCACATCTAAGACAGCGCCAAGCAGGACTTATCCAGTGTGTGTTCTTTTCTGCAGCTTATTGTCCATGGCAATGGTGATTGAAAAAAGTGAAGTTTTTGTTGTGTTGTTGGTGTTCTTAATGTCGTTAAAGCAGTGAGGCACTGGGATGTACCTGGAGTTCAGGTAACCTTATAAGCAAGCATCCTGACTAAAACGCTGAAGCAAAAGAGCTGTTCTTGGAGCTGGGGACCATGAGAAAGTCTTGGCTTTGGGTCAGATTAGGATGTGGATGAGCTGCCTGGACAAAATCTTAGTGTTGATTGGATAAAGTTGTTGGAGGGTGGTGATAGTGATGGAATAGGGCTGAGAGAAGATGAGAACGGCACTGGACAGCTGGGAGGATGTGCGAGTAGTGGAGTCTGTGTCTTGTAAAGCCTTCACAGAGTCCAGAAGGAATCTAAAGTTTACAATTCTTCTGGTCCTGTTGTAATTCAGGTGAGCCCACTGTTAGGGGTATTTCACCTCATTGTTCCACCTCTTCACACCCCCTTACCTCTTCCTCCTATTTGTTATTGTAAACTTGGATGTCTGACCCTTGTGCAACTTAAAATATCAGAGCCGAAGCTGCTTGGATATCCAGAGTAACTGAAGACTTTTCCATTTAACTTTAAGCTCTATACTTCAAGTCTGTATCTGTAAAATGAAGACAATACTAGCTGTATGATATAGCATGATATGGAAAGATAAGTTCATTAATTTTGGTTTAATACTGTGATGATGATCACCTTGGAGAGGCTCATGAAGAAATTAATACTTCTAGCATCCTAGCAGAGCTTAAGTAGAGTATTACAAAGCCATGGACTGAACAACTCCGATCAGACTAGACGCTGGATACCTTAGCTGCTTACTGAGTAAATAGTGTCCTGTTCTGAGTGTTGAAGCAGTCATGGTGAAAAGAAATGCTTTGTGAACACATAGCTGGAAACTGTATAAAGCTGTTTACGCATCCTCTCTGATAATATTTTTTAGATACTTTGTGACCTGTGCTTCTTAACTTTGTGAAAATAGCAGCCTCAGTATATGAGAGGTTGGTACCTACTGAAGTCCTCATCAAACTGCAACCAGCCTTCTGAATTAGGATGCCTTTAAAAGGGAGAAAAGCTCATTGTGGTGATGTAACCACAGAAAAAGCGATCTTTGTGACAGTCCTCATGATCATATAAATATATATATATAAATAGTTGAGAGTAACTGAACACAGACAGGA
Organism: Calidris pugnax; assembly: GCF_001431845.1. Taxonomy (NCBI): domain Eukaryota; kingdom Metazoa; phylum Chordata; class Aves; order Charadriiformes; family Scolopacidae; genus Calidris; species Calidris pugnax. The sequence goes on from NW_015094509.1 coordinate 12,887,219, forward strand.
GCAAATGAGACAGAATTAAGATACAAGTGGTTTTGGTTTTGGTGAGAGTGATACTTTTCCTTACACTCCATGAAGGAAATATGACTTTATGCATCAAAATTATGCTTCTTGTCTGCCGGAAGACTAATATCTACATACATTGCATCCAACAGCACTAGCAAAGGTCTGTAAAATGTGTGAAACAGTGATGGTGGCAGTGGATGAAGTTGCCAAGGTGGAGAAGCTGCATGAGTGGAAGGAGCTCGCAGTGTTTGGAAGGAGAGTGATGTGATGATGAAATGTAAGCAGAGATTATCTGAGTATCTAGTTTGGCACAGGAACGTGATGCAGTGAGCACAAAATTGTCTCACTACAGTTCTGTCACCATCTTCTAATGTTGCTCTTAGCAAGTGTTGCAGTAAGTTTTGAGCAAGATGTAGATTTTACCTAGAGATCAGGTTTGACCTCACTGAAGCTTTAAAGGGGAGGTATTGCAAATATACAGTTGTACTGAGAAATAATCAGAAAACATACTCTTACTTCCTCATATGTATTTTCCCCAAATTCCTCTATCTTCTGTTTTCCCTGGTTTTCAGGGTCCTATATGAGAGACACATCCTAAAACTGTAGCATGGGCACAGTGCAAACTTTTTACTGCCCTTTCCAATCAGTTCTTATGCCCTCAGTGACTTCTAACTGCTTTTGTTTCTCTTTACCCCAAAGGCAAGGGTTTTGTAAGATATCTTCATCAATGACATAGACAGTGGGATCAAGTGCGTGCTCAGCAAGCTTGCAGATGACACCAAGCTGAGTGGTGCAGTGGATGCGCCTGAGGGACGGAATGTCATTCAGAGGGACCTGGACGAGCTTGAGAAGTGGGGCCATGTGTATCTTGTGGTCCAACAAGGCCAGGTGCAAGGTCCTGCACCTAGGTTGTAGCAACTCCTGGTATCAGTACAGGCTGGGGGATGAAGGGATTGAGAGCAACCTGGCCAAGAAGAACTTGGGTGTACGGGTGGGTGAAAAGCTGGAGATGAGCTGGTAATGTGTGCTTGCAGCCCAGAAGGCCAACCAAATCCTGGACTGCATCAGAACAAGCATGGTCAGCAGGTTGAGGGAGGTGATTCTCTCCCTCTACTCTGCTCTTGTGAGACCCCACCTGGAGTACTGTGTCCATTTTTGGTGTCCTCAGCCCAGGAAGACATGGACCTGTTGGAGTGGGTCCAGAGGAGGGCCACAAAGATGATCAGAGGGCTGGAGCACCTCTCCTATGAGGACAGGCTGAGAGAACTAGGTTTGTTCAGGCTGGAGAATAGAAGGCTCCAGGGAGACCTTATTGCAGCCTTCCAGTACTTAAAGTGCTCAGCAAGCTTGCAGATGACACCAAGCTGAGTGGTGCAGTGGATGCGCCTGAGGGACGGAATGTCATTCAGAGGGACCTGGACGAGCTTGAGAAGTGGGGCCATGTGTATCTTGTGGTCCAACAAGGCCAGGTGCAAGGTCCTGCACCTAGGTTGTAGCAACTCCTGGTATCAGTACAGGCTGGGGGATGAAGGGATTGAGAGCAACCTGGCCAAGAAGAACTTGGGTGTACGGGTGGGTGAAAAGCTGGAGATGAGCTGGTAATGTGTGCTTGCAGCCCAGAAGGCCAACCAAATCCTGGACTGCATCAGAACAAGCATGGTCAGCAGGTTGAGGGAGGTGATTCTCTCCCTCTACTCTGCTCTTGTGAGACCCCACCTGGAGTACTGTGTCCATTTTTGGTGTCCTCAGCCCAGGAAGACATGGACCTGTTGGAGTGGGTCCAGAGGAGGGCCACAAAGATGATCAGAGGGCTGGAGCACCTCTCCTATGAGGACAGGCTGAGAGAACTAGGTTTGTTCAGGCTGGAGAATAGAAGGCTCCAGGGAGACCTTATTGCAGCCTTCCAGTACTTAAAGGGGGCTAATAAGAAAGACGGGGACAAACTTTTTAGCAGGGGCTGTTGCAATAGGATGAGGTGTAATGGTTTAAAAGTAAAAGAGGGAAGATTTAGACTAGATATAAGGAAGAAATTTTTTATTCGAAGGGTGGTGAAGCACTGGACCAGGTTGCTTGGAGAGGTGGTGGATCTGCCATCCCTGGACCATTCAAGGTCAGGTTGGATGGGGCTCTGGGCAACATGTTGGTGTCCTCAGCCCAGGAAGACATGGACCTGTTGGAGTGGGTCCAGAGGAGGGCCACAAAGATGATCAGAGGGCTGGAGCACCTCTCCTATGAGGACAGGCTGAGAGAACTAGGTTTGTTCAGGCTGGAGAATAGAAGGCTCCAGGGAGACCTTATTGCAGCCTTCCAGTACTTAAAGGGGGCTAATAAGAAAGACGGGGACAAACTTTTTAGCAGGGGCTGTTGCAATAGGATGAGGTGTAATGGTTTAAAAGTAAAAGAGGGAAGATTTAGACTAGATATAAGGAAGAAATTTTTTATTCGAAGGGTGGTGAAGCACTGGACCAGGTTGCTTGGAGAGGTGGTGGATCTGCCATCCCTGGACCATTCAAGGTCAGGTTGGATGGGGCTCTGGGCAACATGAGAAGAAGTTCCTGCTTATTGCAGGGGGTTTGGAGTAGGCGACCTTTAAAGGTCCTTTCCAACCCAAACAATTGTATGATTCTGTGGTGCGGCAATGGGCAGTAGAAATGAACTCCCCAAAGGAAGAACCGCATGTTAATCCATGTGATCTCTTTTGGGGAACATAAGAGACCACTGACTGGAACCCAGGAGGGTTTCTTTAGTGGAAATAAATGAAATCTTGAAGAAATCTGAAAGTTGGCATTCATAGGGAGGAAATAATTCCATCGTCATGAAACATGCAAAGGATCCCTGTCATCTCTTCTAAATTCTTTTAGTAACTGCTAATTGCTTTCTGCTTTCTAATTTTCTTTCCCAGTTATTTTAATTACAACTCAGTATGGCAAAAGTACCCATCTCTTTTGCTGTCTGAGTTAATCCAAGAGGAGGAAGAGCAAAAATAAAAAAAATATATCTTTTTAAAAATTCCATTATTTATTCTACTTCCTTGTAATATCCAATCACGTTGTGGGTCAATTTTCTGTTTTTACTTTTTCAAATGCAGACCTCTACATAAACCAGGAGATCTTTAGATAAGTGGAGGAGTTGGCTTTAAATAACTTCCTATGACAAACACAGTATCCCTTTCTTTCAAAGGTCAGTAAATATTTTCAAGGTGATTTAATTCACGTTTGCCAAAATGAGGCAAAAGCAGTGTGTGTGAGGGCAAAAGCAGTCATCAATGTGTTTTAATGCATATGAGTTAAGTCACATTGTGGTTGTGCGTTATTATTAGAAGGATTTTAAAGAATAGTCTGGAAAAAGTGAAGATAATGACTTTTCAATGGGTAAATTAATATAAATTGTTCCAATCTACAGAAATACAGACTGAGATGGTGTGATGCAGTGGAGCTGGTAGTTTTCCAGATGCTTGTACCTGACATTTTATACCGCAGTGTTTACACAGTGGCACCACGCAAATTTCATTGCATCAAGCATTCAGTTTCCATGCCAGGATTAAATTACTCAAGTTTGTTTGGAGTTCTGGACTGTTGCAATTTTAAACCACTAGTGTTTTGTCACGTGTCCTTGCTTAGGAAGATTCCTATTCCATTTAATAAAAATTGAATTGTGATAAATTAATGATTATGACCGTCTCTGAGCTGCAGCATATATGAAGCCTGCAAATTTGTTTATGCTTAAGATACATGTAACTGATTAACTTGAATGACAGTCTTATTACATCTTTTAGTCTGTTCTTGGTGCATTGTTAACCAGATCTCTCTAGCAGGTAAAAAAAGATAAAATGATAGTATTTTATCCAAAGAAACCAAACTTAGCATCCACTTCTTGATCTTGGGCTAGAATTGCAACATTTTTCCTGAAGGACTTCAGACTATAATGTTCTAAGATGCTTTCTTCACACATACAGCTATTGAGATGTGGGAGAACACCTAGAAGGAACACAAAAATCTCTTCTCCATTTGGCTGTTAGACCATCATAGCGAAGACAAGGCTACTATCGTATTGTATTGATCATTCCTTAGCATGTGACATTTAGATAAAGTTCCTGTTCTTTTTTTAAACTGTAATCTTTTGTGTTACTTTCATATCGTCTCAACTAGGCTCTCGATGTTGAAGAGAAGATATTTTTGTAGATCCATAAAGTATATACATCACTTTGCATGAACAAAAAGTTTGACTCTGTGCAAATGAGCATTTGCATTTATACGATGCAATAATGAGTTAATGTATTTGTAAGAATGCATGACTCCGAATTATGAATCCCAATGAAGGATCTGAAGCGGCCATTTGACTCAAAACTTTTTCTCCCCTCTCCCAACTAAATCATCTAGCCTGCCTCTGCATGCTTTGGTTTTCTTAAATCTTTAGACATTATGGGTACAGTTTTAGTATTGCTAATGGGTCACACTAATTTTTGAACCTTGTCAAACTACTAGGAGAATGCTTTAAAAAAATCTGTGAGCCCAGTCACATAAAGCATGACTTGAGTACAGTTTGTTAAGGGTGAGGTACTAGAGTAGCATTTAATTCCAAGTTAAAATTAAGGTATTAACTAATAGAGTTTGGGACAGGAGATTACAGGGATTGTGGCTTAGCCTGTTACAGAGGAGTACTACTACATTGAAATTCATGCCTAAGCTTGTGGGTTTTTTCCTCCTTGTGCAAGTCATCTGTGTTTGGAAGTTCTAGTTCTGACGCTTTCTTACTAATGAATGCAATGTTAAAAGTCTTTAATATGAATTAATGACTGAAACCCAGTGAAACTGTGCAGAGCAAGAGTACTTCCTCATTGAAACAAAGAAATCTAGCCTTTCCCTTTAGACCCTGCTAAAGTTGGTCTTTGAGTCTAGAACAGAGCCACGGGAGACAGAATTTGACTGATTTTATTTTAACGTTTGGAAGATGCTGGATAATTTTCCTTTAATCAGCCCTACAGATCAACAGGTGGTGAGAGATGGGTTCTTCCTATGTGTTAGTGAAGGGTCAGATAGTGTATTGCTAGCGGCTTTGAGCCATGTGTGGAGAATATTCCTACCTTCTGTTCATCAATAGGGAAGCAAACATTACATGTTTGTTTTTATATTTAATAAAATTAGGTCCATATGTATTTTTTGGCCTCTACCTTCTGGCTAATTGATAATGGGGAACTAAGCTGCAGTGGACTGGACATGCATGCTACTGAGGGTATAAATTTATACTTTTTTATTAATCATTTTTAAAAGCACACAAGGGTTTTCTGCTGCAGCACCCCTGATTTTTATGATATTTTTTTACATATGGCGGGTCCCTAACCGCTGCTCACCACAATGGATGGAATGGGTGCAAACGTGTTGCTGTGACTGGAGCGATTGGAGGATGCTGGAAGAGAGAACTGTCTCTGTGCTGCAAGTCCTTGAATACTGTGATTGCAGGATAAATGGGAAAAATGTCTCCTGTTCATTCTCTGCAGGGTGACAAGCCAGATGTGGGGAGAAAAATAACTTGCATAAATTAAGTTTTTGCACAATAGTATTTTGTGTTACTCCCTTGTTTTGCAAATTTCAAGTAGCTCTACTGTGCTTGCCAGTAAAATAAACAGATTACAGGAACAGAGGAAAAAAAAAACCACAAACAACCTTCATTCACTTCCAATTAATTAAATTTCTGCTAAAATCCTGTTTGTTTGGAAAGCAATGACCTTGAAACATTGCAGTTCACAGTTCAAATCTTTTGGTTGATATTGGCTCATACTGAGTGACCTGAATCAAAACAAGTAGACAGTAGAATCTTTTGTTGTTGAATTGCTTATTATGTTTTTGAGGTGCTAATTTTTTATATTATGCCCTATATTTGTTCTATGAAGGATAAATCTAGTATTATGGAGACAACGGCAATGCTTCCAATTCCATGGTCATAGTTCCTATTAATGCTATCAGCACAGTCATTTTTATAGATGCTCTGCATAATGTATCAGCATGGGCCAGATTTTTGCCTGTGACTCACTGACGAAGCTGTTGTAATTATATTGGTGCAGGCAACTGCATCTCATACTTATTAGGCTGTAGCAGTGGTAGTGAGGCTTTTATATGAATGGAGAATTTGTAAGCCTGTGCCAACATTAGATATATGGCCTCTGACAAGTGTTGGAATTTTATTTCAGTTGTGTGATAGTATTCTGTTTCTTTCAGAGGGCTCTGTTGTTCTCAAGCATTTCCATATGTCCTTGCATTCGCAGTGTGCTAAAGGTAATTTGTGCCCCCATATATTCTGTTGGGGCAGTGGTGAAGTTGTCATTTTGGTAAGAACATACTCTGTCACTCTCACTCCTCTTATGCCCTGAATTGCTTTGCAGGTGCCACAGTTGAATATTGCTGGAAAAAATAGCTAATGCAGAAACTGCTTGTAATGGTCATGGTCCTCAGAATAGAGGAACCTGTTTATGCACATATATAGAAAGCTAGAATGATTCATCAGATGATGGTGAAAAAGGAGTGTGTGCATCAGGCCAGGTGGAAAACCAAGACTTTAACTGTAGTTCAACAAAGCAGTACGGGTATCCAAAAAACATAGGCATGGGGTTAGTTATTCCACTGTATCAATTTTACCTGAAGTAAGAGAAAGGAAGTGGTATGACTTTACATTAAGGGGATGCACAAAGCTGAGATGTAACAAGAGTCCTGTTAGGCATTTGAGAGGCACAGGAGAGTGTCTGAATTGCCTGTTTACTGTGTGCGCCTGTACTTTTTTGGATGATGGTCGTCTCCAGTTCTATCTGGGGATCACAGCTAAGAAGGGTAATAAGATAAGCCCCTTCTGGCTAAAAAAAGAACAGCGGTGCTAAGCTTGAGGATGAAGCACGTGTAGGATCTCCTTCAGACTTCCACCTGGAACTGTTAAGAGTATGTAAAAACTCCTTCCCTCCTCAGATAATGAGATCTGGGGGGTTCCCATACTGATCGCCTTCTGTTTTAACCGCTGAGAACAGCCCTGTAAAGCAGGCAGGTTTCTTAGATTCATTCAGTGATCTGTCAAACAGTTTTGTACCAAAGTGCAAAAAGGAAAAGATATGATCTGTCCTAGTTTGGAATAATTGAGGATTTTTAAGCTGCTATTTAAGTTGAAATGGATAAGTACGAAATTAGTGATGTATTTGTTCATTCCTGATCTCAATTCTACTCTTCTAAGCCTAAAAATCAGGCTTCTGTACGGTGGACTGAATGCCCAGTGTCATTTTGGTAGTGCTTGAGCAAGCGGTACTATTGTTATTGATATTATATAGAGAGCTGAATTTAATAAAGAATAAGGAATTACTTAATATTCTTTGATGTTTTTCATATAGAAATACAAGTATTTTAATTTCCATATTAATAGCAACTTGCAAAAAAAAAAGTTCGAACATTAGGAACCAACTAAATATATGTTTCTTAGGAAAAAGTGAGGAAAAATGTTAAACCAATTCTAAGTTTTAATTAGAAAAAGATTAACTGTATAATTGACTTTATTAACAAAGGCATAATTAGGTCCAATTTTTTTGTTCTTTGTTACAGTTGAAATGTCACATGGGGATTTATAAACCTAAAAACTCTGTAAATGGAGACTTAGATACAGGCACTGTATGTTTTACTTCTTTCTTGTTGATTTTAAGGTATTGTCAACACTCACAAATGGACAATCCCAGACCCATCTTAAAATTGCCATTTTCATGATGTTTTCGCATGTGGTCTCTTTCTGAGATCTGTGTTTTCAATTACCATTTACTGTCATTCAGCGCTTCTTGCACTTTAATTTTATAATGCAAACACTTCTGAATCCATCAAAGTTTATTTCTGTCCTTTCTCTGTTTCCATGCTGTTTTCAGTCCCAAGTAGTTTTTAAGGATTGTTGTAAAACAACATGATTGGTAAAGCATAGTCAAGTTCAGAAAGCAATGTAAGAGTTCACAGTGTCAAGCTTTTCTGAAAAATCGAAAGAATTAGACCACTTCTCTTTTGACTTTTTAGTGGAATTAAAGCTTCACCAGATAGAAACTAGGTCTTTAAGAAAAATTTAAACATTGTGACATAAGAAAATTGCAGTATTGGTAGCATCCGTAGTGATAAAAACAAACCATAATGGTTTAGGAGTATGTGCGGTGCTTCTAGCTCCTGTCTTATGCCTAACTATGCAATTGGCCAGAAAACGGAGAAAACAAAAGAAATACCACAATCATAGATTAATAATTTTGGCTACTCTTGCAATGTGAAGGCCAGAGCAGTATAGAGAGTCTGTGCTGATACTTTTTTGCAGTTTGAGATCTTGGGGATGAAGCTATTCCTAAGTGGAATTGGATTCAGTCTTTGTTACGCTTCGTTTTCTACAATGCTAAATTCCTACTGATTTTTGGAAGTTCAAAAATACTTTACTGAAGCCAGTAAAAGCTGTGTGTGTTTAGGACTGCTGAAATCAGACAGAAAGTGACATGCCAGAGTAGAGTATATGCAAGGTCTCCCAAGGCTCCATTGTTTAATTGCCGTATGAGCTAGCTAATAGCTAAGCTAGACCTCTGTTCTTGAATTGCCCTAATAGACACCTATTTGATAGACTAATAGGTGTCTATTTGTCTTTCTATCCATGAATAAGAAGTAGCTACTTGACATACTACCTTATTTTCTTAAAATCAGTTTTCACAAATACTCTCAATGTCTTAATTTTTCAGCCTAAGTTTGAAAATGGCAACTCTTGTTTCCATGTTTTGTTAAGTGGCGGTACAGGTAACTCAATTCTATCATTGTAACCTCTTTGTGTAAATGTTATAGGAAAATTAAAAGCAAAGAGTCTTTCTAAAGTGCTTGGCCACAAAATTGGTAAATGTTAGAAGCATGCTAACAAGGTGAACATTTCTCCAGTGAGACATTTTTCATTGTTCCTTTTTTAATTGATGTAGCCTGCTTTTGTGTTTCTCCAGTTAGGAACTCTTAAATTTCCTGAGTTCCTAAATGTGAATCTTATGCCTCCCTTCTGAAAATGCTGTAGTTCTTATGCAATTACTTCCTTGTTGGTGTGGTTCTTATTTTTCCTGTAATATCTCTCATTTGATGAGGTAAACCTGCATACTGTTTCATTACTGAAGTGGTGAATTTTAATTGGCTTTATAGTTTAATTTCTTCTTGAGAGTGACTTTATGACATCAATTTTGTGAGTCAAGAAGTTACCTTCTGTGAAATCGGTCTGCTTTTTCTCTTTGAAACAAATTTCTATGTACAGGGTAAGGGCTGAACTAATTTTACAGGCTTTTGTTAGAAAGATTGATAGGATTTTTTGATGCAGCTCTGGCCTTGTGACACCACATTTCTTTAGGATTTCTGTAGTCTGTTTTTCAGTGAATGGGCTGCTGTTAGTATCTTGAGTCATTCGTCATACCACATCCTTTCAAGTGCTTAAGATGAAGAATGTTTCAGGAGGAGCGAGTATTTAGGGTGGTTAGTGCAGGCTTTAAGTGTTCTGTTCATCCCTGTGCTGCTTCCTCTGTTCAAATTTGAGTGGGTATCGTTTTGGCTGCAACATTTCATGCTATTTGTTATTAAGTCGAAAACTCCATCTGGAGAAGGTATTAATCCAAAATGTTATTCTGGTGCAGCTTGTTTTGAGGTTACTTGTTTCGGAGTGGGACTGATTTGACCAGTGATAAAGAGTGACTTCTTTGGGAATCTTTTTTAGTATATTTAGTTATGGCCATCTACTTTCAGAGTGTTTCATGCCCTGTTTTATATGTGCTATGACTTGAGCATGTCTGTGACTTTGGCTCTCTCTAACGTATTTATCTTCAGTGGATTCATCTATTTGCTTAACATTTTTTTCTTTCATAAGGTCTAATAAAAAAATTGCTTTGACCTAGATTTTGTGCAAATTCTTTACATGCCATTGCATATACTACTTGCAAATTGTAGTTCAATATGAATGGGAAGGTTTCAATTTTTACTTTTTTTTTAATTGCAGTTTAACTGCCAGATGAAGTATTATGTCACACTTCCATACACAGAGTTTGAAAGTAGGTAATTTAGAGTCAGCCTTTTGTGAGCAATTTTTTCCAATATTTAAAATTCCCGTCGTATAACAGAGGATCAGTGTGAAGTATTCTTGGAGGGAATAGTTTCTTCTGCTGTTCCTAGATTAGTCTAGAGACCTTGTTTCTAATTAACAAAAAAAGCCCAGCAGCATAATTTTATATGGGGAAGAAAACTAGGGAAAAATGTGTGGTTGAGATAAGGCAAAAAGAGAAGTTCCTCAGCAGCATCTTAAAGACAGTTTCATGAGCTGCAGTTTTTCATTTTAGATTTTATTTTTATTTGTAAACTGTTTAGAAAAAAGAAAAGATAAAACCGTTTTTTGCAGAAAGAATAATCTCTTTTTATCCGTAGCCTTTCCCTGCATTTTGCTGCTGCAAAATACAATAGGGGGGTCATAGGCACATACAAGTGAATAAAAATGTAGCAGTTATAAAGATAAGCCTAATCAGAGACGAAATCTGATGCTTGGTAGACTCTGTGAGTGACTTGCCCTCTTTCCTCCCAGCCTCATGGGAGATGATCCAGTGTGCTCCTGCTGTGCATTCTTTCTATTTTCTGGAGTTTGGCTGCACCTTCCTCCCCCCATCCCTTTGGGAGACTCTGATTTCTGGCAGGGATGCCTGGTCACAGGGGCCATTGGGAGAAGATGTGGACCCAGAGGTTGCTTCTGCCACTCTGGTTGCAGATTACATGCAGGTACCATTCCTTGTCGTCTCTGGGCCTTCTGCTCTCCTCGAGCTCATCTTTCAAAATATACCACCAAGATCCGTACGTACTGAAATCTGTTCATTCTTTATTCTTTCTCTCCCCTCCCCTTTGGGACAAGGTAGGGAATGTGTGTGTTCATAAATCAGCACGGCTTGAACAGTGCTGGTTTTCATTCTCTAGCCCAGGGACAGACTAAGAGTTAGTAATATTTAGTTTATTAAAAACCAAAATATGTAAACTGACATTTTTCTCAAGTTCCGTTTATGTATTTATACTGAGTGTTTCATTTCTATCATCTTCTGTCCCCTTAATTGTAATCTTAGTGAAAGGAAGCACGTCAGTTCTATAAACCATATTTAGAGCTCTGAAAAACAGCATTCACTTCAAAATGGGGTTCCTGGTGGAAGCAAATATGCTTCCAAATAGTAGTCACTGCTTCCCAAAAGGGCAGGCCCATTGCAATACCCTGCAGTAGGGTGACAGACGGGGCAATCCAGGCAATCTGCTTGTCTCACTACAATTTGCTACATATACTTAGTCCTGAGCCACTTAGAATGAAAATCACCATAAAACCCCCGTAAGTGGGGCATGTGCCCCACAAAATTTAAGCATTTAACCATAGGCATTCTATTCAGTTCATTCACTGCTGGACAAAGGGTTTTTAATTCTGGCTCGCATATATATATGTGCTGCAGGTATAAATTATTGATAAAATGTAATAACTCTCTTTTAAACCTTTTGAAATCCATTTTGCCAACAGATGAGATTGCAATGGATATGCCCAGGTAGATGAGTCGGGATTTCTATATATTTTGTTTGGCAATATTGTATGCATTTTACTGTAAATTCAGGAAATAGGCAGAGGGCTCTTACTGAACTGTACAGTGTTGAAAACAGGGAGCCGTTTGTATTCTTTGGACATGAGTTCTTTAGCTATGTCAGGATGATAAACAGAAACTCCATGTTAATCTGACTTAGTAAGGAGCTTTCAGGATCGCAAGTTAGCAGATTCATAATCTGACTGTTTGTAAACAGATACAGTTGTTGACCTTGTTCATTGTGGGTGTGCTTCATCACTGTAGCTTTAGAAGAGCGTAATGCATTTTCCCCATTACCTAAATTGCACAAATAAAAATGGAAGCCAGATCTTTCTGCCATATATTTCTCAAATAACTGCATTATCCCATAGCTGACGAGCTAGTGCTGTTTTCATGTTCTTATGCAATCCTTTTAATCCTCAGTGATCAACATCCTTTAAGAATTAGAGCATCCAGTTTTTCTCTCCTATTATTTTTATGGGCACACAGTACACATGCCCTTGTGCTGCTTAGAAGCCACTGTGTGAAATAAGTTGATTAATAACAACCTGTATTTAAGGGTTCCCCTGCTGGACTTGTTGTCTCTGTTACATTCTATTCTTGTTTTTATTATGCAAAATAAATTGTGTTCATCTGGCTAAGAGAAGATGAACACCAAACTCTTAAATTCTACCTCTTTAAAGTGCTGAATGTTAATTGGATTTCTCATTAGAAGCTGTCTTGAGAGGCAATATGACTATAGTATAATTGCTTGAAAGCAAAACATCTGCAAGACTGAAGCAACATCAAGTAGATTTGTTTTCTAATAAGGTACTTGAAAAGAATTAAAATGATTAATATTTTACATGCCACAGCAATAATATTTTTCAATCCAGCGGTTTGTATCTTCTGTTTCTTGCACAGAAACCACCAAACAGAAGTTGCTAAGTGGGAATATGTGAGACTTCTCATCCTCAGAAGTTTGCTTGCACGCCTTTTTCCTTCTGAGTTTAAGCAGACCAAAAAAGTGACAGGTTGGGTAATAAATTCCCATTTTTTTCGAGAAAATAGGTCCAGATTTCACAGACTACATTTTTGTGCATCTTCCTAGAGCTAGTTTCATGGCCTGTCAGTCCTGTCTGTCCTTGTGTCAACAGTGCTCTAGTCCAGCAGTGCAGTGATGGAATTCCTGTTGCGTTTTGGACGGGAAGTTGGGTGCCAGAGGGTTTTCCATATTTCATGCCTTTTCAGGGTATCAGCACTTGATCCATGTATTGTATCTGCAGAGCCAGAGTGTAATGGCGACTGTGGATGTAACTGCTGCTCTGTAGCAACTCATTTTCCTTTTACATGACCTTTTCACCTCATGATTTATAAATGTCAAATCCAGAAGCAAGTAGCTGGTCAGTGTGCATTATTCAGAGGTGTTGGCTGCAGCCAATTCCCACCACTAATAGAGAAATAATCCATTTACACTTGCTTTTTGTTAACCAGAAGTATACCTGAACCTGACCAACAGCAGATGACTAGGTGACATCTTTATCTGAATGCTTTTTAATTTATTTTATATTAATAGATTTGTGAAGTCTCTCAAAGTCTTGCAGGAGCTGCTGTATTTCTTTATGCTTTATGGACTCCTGCATCTTCCCAAAGAAAAAGAGCAGACCCTGATACTGGGGGGCATTTCACCACTGTGAAGGTGGTATGCAGCACATCATGTCCTGGCATATTGCTTCTTCCAATTAGTGGACAGATACTCTGTAAAGCATAATTGAGTAGCTTTATAGGAAACTGAAGCATCTGTCTCCCACCTACTTGCTGCCTTGGCTTCATGCCTCTCACGTTCCTGACAGCAGTGTAGCACGGCTTCACTAGAAGGGCTGACTGCGACATCTGCATGTGAAACCATCAAAGGAGGGATTTCAGATCTTGCCTTCAGGTATTTTTTAGTCCTTCGCTGAATCTGTCCTTACTCAGGGTGGTAGAATGCCAACTGCTGCTATTTGTACCTCACACTAAATAGCAACTGAGTCTATCAAAATGAGGGGAACTACTTAAAAAATTAGGAGCAAATCTGTAAATTGAGTTTCAGAATCTGATTTAAGGTAATCTGGAAGAGATTAAGTGAGAAATAGATTTGCAAAAATTGCAAACCTTTTTCTCACACACCCATGAGTGCACGCAGATGCACACATGCACAGTGCCTTAGTGTCTCTGATGGAAAATTTGTAGTCAGTTCCAATTTCACTTAACATACTCTACTGCTGTCCACCATTCAGAGAAAAGCTTTGGATCTGAATGACCCATTTTTCTGTCTGAAATTGTTAGCTGTAAACCTTTTTGTTGTCTTTTTGCTCAACTAACTCTATGATTGACTCTAGTTCAGCTTCTCCAGCCATTTTAAATAAGTAAAAGTAAAGTAGAAATTCAGTGATGATGATTGATCTGCCTTTCAAACCAGGGAACAGTTTGCAATGTGTTTAAGACCGAGGTGTTTCCTGGGTATATTGTTTTGGGGAAATAAGATGTCACAAATGGCAGAGTTCAGGAAAGATCTGTAGAAGAGAAGTAAGCAAGTAATGACCAAATAAGAAACACGTAAAGGAAAGAAAATCTTCTTGTTCCCTGGATGTGATACAGAGTGAAAAATGTTTACCAGTGTTCGGGACTAAAAAGAGAACAAGTCATTTTGCCTTTCTTCCCTTCTGCTGCCACTGTAAACACTTCTAACCAGCTCTCTCTGAAACGGAGTTTTGTGTTTTTAGGCATTAGCTTGCACGTCATCATGCTACTACACGCTGCCTTCCCCACTGGGAAACTATTACAGCACGGTGGACAATAAAGGCTGCCCGCTGTGATGAATGTTGGCTACCCGAGGGCAATGACATCCTTCCTGACTTCACTTCTCAGTTGCTGACTGTGCCTCCCAGGAGACCTACATGAAAGATCTTAATAATAAATTGATCCTCAGCTTTGTCACTTATTCTTATCTGGTGAAATAAAGAAAAAAAAGTCTTTAATAAAGGAAAAGTGTTACACTTTATTGTTGTGTACAAAATAATCAACTCACACAATTCATTTTGCTAACACGTGAGAAGAAACTGTTTGCAAGTTAAGACCAGTGATGGAAAAATATTTATTTATCCTTCTCTACACAGCTTGGTCATTTTTTTTCCCTACTCCCCATGGCTACAGAACTGTATTTTAGTGTCTGATTTGTGCATGGTTGCTCCAAGCTGCTCATAAATTTAAGCTGATCAAGACTTGCCATTGATCAGACTTTTATTTCTTCTCCCAGATAAAATAAAGCCAAGAATGCTGTATTTAGCTTGTGGTAGGAATATTCTTTTCACGTATTGAGATAATTGCAGCAGTATTTTTATCAGTTCTTGTTGAATTTGGAATTTCAAAGTATTTCTAAAGGTAAATGTGTTTCTGTTTTAGTTGTCTGATGCTTGATTTATATATATTTTATATTTAGTGTTTTGGTTTGACTTCTGCGTTTCCTGGTGTCTTAAAAATTTTGTGATTATGAAGACTTTGCGAAGTTTTTTGCTGTTGTTGTGTTCTCTGGTTTTAAGTGCTGTTTTTTAAAAAATATTTCTTTTTGTTACGAAATAGAACCCCACTATAAACATTGTCTCTGGCAACAGAAGGAGAATGGAAATTGAGGGCTGAAAAATCCTAGGGTCAGTTTGATTATCCCACAGCAATAATTTCCTGATCTTTGGTGTTGATGTGCTAGGTTTTTGTTAAAACAAAGCTACACTAAGGTTTTACCGGCTTCCATCTTCTGGCTTGTTTCTGAATCTTTGAGGTTCTGCTATGCAACAGACATCTGATTCCTCAGGCTGTTGAAGACAAGCAGGGTGGCGTATCCATTGCTTGTGTCTTCCTCACAAAGCCTGTAGTTCAGACTGACTTCATTGAAGTTGCAGCCTCTTACAGGGTAGCGGCTGCACGCTGTTGTCAGAACATTCCAATATCTAGCTTGTATCTATCTAGCCTGTATCTAGAACCTGGAAAAAATGATGTTTTCCACAGATTCTTAAAAAGTTGTAGTAAGCTTTGTTTTAGAATAATGTGCGTGAGCAGTTTAATTTGTGCACACTGAGTAATTCTCATCTTGATAACTAGTTTTGCCAGGATTTGCAGGTTGCCTGGATGTTGCCTGGTATTCTTGTTTGCTGGGGACTATTGAATCTGTCCACAAAAGGTATTTCCTGGGCCCAGCTCCCGGTGTGAATTTTTGCACTTTTTTTAGGAGATACTCTCAACTGAGTCCTTTGAAGCTGTCTCATCAGATGAAGGTGACCCACTCCATGAGATGGTACCCCAAATTCATTAGCTTACCTATATTCTTAGCGACCTTTAATCAGTTTCCCTAATTCTGGATGCAAAACTGGAAATACCTACATTATCCTTGACAAGAATTATTTTCCAGTTATTCTAGTAGTTCTCATTTAGAGTCTCAAGGATGTGCCAGAGCCAATAAGTATGATCTCTTGGTGATATCCTCTCCCTGAAAAAAAGTGCCACAATAAAAGGAGTTGCAGGTCATATGTTCGAAGCTAGTTTGGCAGCCAGTGGCCTGATCTTCAGTAGGGCTAGCTAGCAGCTGGGCAGCCCTCTCCAAAACCCTGGGGAACAATCACCTGTATTTGGCATCTCTGGAAGCTGGAGGGCTGTCTTCCAAGCTGGTGTGCTGTGATTGGGATTCATGAGATACCAGCACTTGAGGAAATGTGAGCCTATGACTAATGACTCATGCAAAAAGGGTGTAACTTGCCAGATTTGAATAGGTGCCTCTCAGTGTACCCATTGCAGGTATTTTGAGCGGAGTGATTGTTTTTACATGGATTTGAGGCAAAGAGCTTTCCAAAGAGAAACATTAAATAAATAAGGTAAAATCTACCTTAGGGTTTCTTCTGCTGAAAGTTTGTTTTTCAATGTTGATAATGTATCCTTCTGTCTCAGTTACGATTTTGAGAGCTGAACTGAAGGTAAGCATGTAGTAATCCAGCTTTGCTATTTTGTTTTCTTCTTACATAAAAGCCCAATGGTAAGCTCCAAAAAAAAACAAACTCCAAAAGAATGACAATAGTGAGAAGAAATAAGTAATACGGCTTGTCAGTAAGTCTGATTCACTTAGTACTTTCTTGGGGATTTTATTCTTTCCTTACAAAATCGTTTCAGAGTCTCCAGCAGATCACTGCCCTTCTGTAAGTTTACACAATTCACTACCAACGCGTGTTATGTTTCTCTGTACCTTTCCTACAGGAGACATGTTGTTATTACAGCTTTGAACTTCAGATATGGTCATGTGCATCTCAAAAGAAAATCTCTGGTTCTGGAGATCCTATAGTTGTTCCTACTGGATGTCAAGGTAATGGCAGGTACTGCAGAGAGGGCTGTGCATGTTTGTAGTGGTAACCTGTGGATGCCATGACTGACTCTTCATTTCCTCCCGACCAAGGCCACCCAACAGATACTACCAAAACCTTCCAAACAGTTAAAATAAGGTCAGGTGTTTTGGGTGGGGTTTTTGTTTGGTGGTTTGTGGTTTTTTCCTCTTTCATTCAGACCATAAATCTTGTACCTTTGGCAAAAAGGGTTTTTTTCCTTAGAGATTTGTGAGGTATTGTACCAATAGCTGCCAGAAGACAGCTCTCCAGCTTTTATATTGTGTTTTGGAAGAGGATCAATTTCCTTGTCAGATTTTGCCTAGTAAATTAACCAAATGCAAAGCTCCTTCCCTACTCTTTTTATACGTGAAAAATTCTAAAGAGAAGTTTGACATCTCTGAAGTGATTTCAACAAATGATGGACTGTCTATTAAAATTAAACTAAGACTTCAGCATCTTTGCATTGATTAGACCTTTTCCTTAGCCTCTTCCAGCAATATCTACGCCATCTTTGATGAATCAAGGAACCTCTATTTAAGCAGTAGACTGGCTCAAGTGTTTATATTAAGATCTGCAATTCCCACATTTAGCTTTCTGCTGGGAGGAATTAGATGCCATGCATAATTTTCTTGGAACATAGTTTCAAATACCAAAATAATTTTATCAAATGTTTTATTAATAAAAAATAAGAGAAGCCTTACGGACTGATTCCAACTGAGCATGAGGTCTGAGAGGAGTTTTTATATGCTTAAGGGGTTCATATTAATACTCAGATTTAATTCTTGGTGCTGACTTTCTATCTCGCTTATCACAAATTTAACAATTCCAAATGCTGGAGGTGATGATCTGGTATCCAGTGAAGGGCAGATGGGAATGGTTCAAAGCTGCACCAGGGAGATTCAGACTGGGCATTATGAAGCATTTTTTTACTGAGAGGGTGGTCAATCACTGGAACAGGCTTCGTAGAGATGTGGTCAGTGCCCTGAGCCTGTCAGTGTTTAAGAGGCATTTGGGCAATGCCCTTAACAACAATGCTTTAACTTTTGGTCAGCCATGGAGTGGTCTGGTAGTAGAACTAGATGATTGTTGTAGGACCTTTCCAACTGAACTATTCTGTTCTACTAAAATTTCTTCTAACTTGTTATTAACGCACACTTTCACATTAGCAATTCTGTTCTCCCACCTTTTTAAGCTGCAGACAGGTGTTTTTTTTTCTGTAACCTTGTTTGGTGACTATCCTTTCAGGGAAATGAAAGTTCATTGAGACAGGTTGAAGCGGTAACTGTTCTTGCTACTGTGTGAGTCAGATCCTGTCTGTGAATAAGAAAATGAGATGAATGCACAAAAATAGGGAAGGAAGAGAGCAGTGAGAAATGAAATGCATCATCTGTGCCTTATGCTGACGTTTACAGAGCTACTAGAGAAATACGAGTATGACACGGATACTTGTTCAGATGCTTGAACTGTATTAGCTCAGGACTGTGTAAGACCTTGCCTTTAGCTGCCTTCCTGGTCAGAGGCTACATTGCTGTTGCAGAGTATGAGGTTCTGGCAATCTAAGCGTGACTCTTTTTCTTTTTTAGGGGGAGAGCAGGAGAAGTAAACTGCTAGAAGAATTTAGAGACAAAAGAAAAGGAGACGTGAGGAAAATGAGCAGGAACATCTTGCATTGTAGGTGATTTTCAGAGCTTACCTGAAGCTCTAAGATGGGAAAATCATCTCAGTCTCTTCTTCTCTAACTTGGTTTACTCTTACCAGCTCTTAGCCTGAGGGCAGCAAAGATGTAACAGCATTGCAGTATTTCCTGTACTTCCAGATGATAGTGAGCATGGTCATGGTGGTAAAATATGCTGTATTTGGACTACCTGTTCTAGCTTTAATGTCAAAGACCTTTTGACCCTACATATGATTGGTGGGCTAGATATTTTATTGTTTTTATTTATTAGTTAAACCTTAAATCATATGAACTTAATATTTTTCACACTAAAATATATAGGAAGCTGTCTGAAGTAGTCATAGAACACACTAATAAATTCTTTTTGAGAAGTGCGATATACTGTTGAGTTTCTAGAATTTACAAAACACAAGACAGGGAATGATTAACTGTGTAGGAACACTAGGGAAAAAGAACTATAAGAAGAACAGAAAACTGATGTACACTGATGGGAAGACTGATGTAGCTACTGATGTAGACTGGTAGAAAGAAAAAAAGGAAACTGAAACTGGAATACAGAACCAGGGTTGCCGTATGTAATACCACAATAAATTCCCATTTTACTCAGTTCTGCATGGAATGCTGTCTGCAATTTTGGGTATCCACATTTTAAAACATGAAAAAAACTGATCAGAAGTCTAGAATACTGTGTTCAGTTTTGGGCCCCTCACTACAAGAAAGACATGGAGGCACTGGAGTGGGTCCAGAGAAGGGCAACAAAGCTGGTGAGGGATCTGGAGAACAAGTTTTATGAGGAGGAGCTGAGGAAGCTGGTGTCGTTTTGCCTGGAGAAAAGGAGGCTGAGGGGAGACCTTATCGCTCTCTGCAACTACCTGGAAGGAGGTTGTAGAGAGGTGGGGTTGGTCTCTTCTCCCAAGTAACAGGTGATAAGACAAGAGGAAATGGCCTTAAGCTGCACTGGGGAGGTTTAGGCTGGATATTAGGAAAAAGTTTTACACTGGAAAGGTTATCATTGGAACAAGCTGCCTAGGGCAGTGGTTGAGTCACCATCCCTGGAGATATTCAAAAGATGTGTAGATGTGGCAGTTGGAGATGTGGTTTAGTGGTGGACTTGGGATAGGTTAATGATTGGACTTGATGATCTTAAAGGTCTTTTCAAAGCTAAATGATTCTATGATTCTAGAAAACATGACCTCTAGGGGAAAAAATTAATTCTAAGGGGATGTTTGACCTAAAAAAGAAACACATGGGGGAGACATGAGAACAGTGCTCAAGTATGTGAAATGCTTTTGTGAGAAAGAGGATAAATAATTGTTCTGTGTGTCTGCTGGGAAAGTAACGATTAATGAGCTTGAATTGTGGCAAAGAATATTTTCAGGAAAAAATTTCTGATGTTTGGAATAGCAAAGCTGTATTTTAGATTGTACAACCTGAGGTTTTTAAGAACATGTTATAGTTAGGCAAATGCATATTAGAAATGGCTTAGATAAATCTTATTTTGTTTTGGGCAAAGAGTATAAAATAGGTCTCCTGATCACTTTTAGCCTTTTAACCCACTTCTGTGTTCACTAAATTTCTGACACCCCTATGGTCCACTGATTCTTCATTCCATCTGTCTGCCAAACACTGCCTTAATGTAGTTGAGCACAACATCTTTGGATGGTTTGCATTATGAAGCATTTTTTTACTGAGAGGGTGGTCAATCACTGGAACAGGCTTCGTAGAGATGTGGTCAGTGCCCTGAGCCTGTCAGTGTTTAAGAGGCATTTGGGCAATGCCCTTAACAACAATGCTTTAACTTTTGGTCAGCCATGGAGTGGTCTGGTAGTAGAACTAGATGATTGTTGTAGGACCTTTCCAACTGAACTATTCTGTTCTACTAAAATTTCTTCTAACTTGTTATTAACGCACACTTTCACATTAGCAATTCTGTTCTCCCACCTTTTTAAGCTGCAGACAGGTGTTTTTTTTTCTGTAACCTTGTTTGGTGACTATCCTTTCAGGGAAATGAAAGTTCATTGAGACAGGTTGAAGCGGTAACTGTTCTTGCTACTGTGTGAGTCAGATCCTGTCTGTGAATAAGAAAATGAGATGAATGCACAAAAATAGGGAAGGAAGAGAGCAGTGAGAAATGAAATGCATCATCTGTGCCTTATGCTGACGTTTACAGAGCTACTAGAGAAATACGAGTATGACACGGATACTTGTTCAGATGCTTGAACTGTATTAGCTCAGGACTGTGTAAGACCTTGCCTTTAGCTGCCTTCCTGGTCAGAGGCTACATTGCTGTTGCAGAGTATGAGGTTCTGGCAATCTAAGCGTGACTCTTTTTCTTTTTTAGGGGGAGAGCAGGAGAAGTAAACTGCTAGAAGAATTTAGAGACAAAAGAAAAGGAGACGTGAGGAAAATGAGCAGGAACATCTTGCATTGTAGGTGATTTTCAGAGCTTACCTGAAGCTCTAAGATGGGAAAATCATCTCAGTCTCTTCTTCTCTAACTTGGTTTACTCTTACCAGCTCTTAGCCTGAGGGCAGCAAAGATGTAACAGCATTGCAGTATTTCCTGTACTTCCAGATGATAGTGAGCATGGTCATGGTGGTAAAATATGCTGTATTTGGACTACCTGTTCTAGCTTTAATGTCAAAGACCTTTTGACCCTACATATGATTGGTGGGCTAGATATTTTATTGTTTTTATTTATTAGTTAAACCTTAAATCATATGAACTTAATATTTTTCACACTAAAATATATAGGAAGCTGTCTGAAGTAGTCATAGAACACACTAATAAATTCTTTTTGAGAAGTGCGATATACTGTTGAGTTTCTAGAATTTACAAAACACAAGACAGGGAATGATTAACTGTGTAGGAACACTAGGGAAAAAGAACTATAAGAAGAACAGAAAACTGATGTACACTGATGGGAAGACTGATGTAGCTACTGATGTAGACTGGTAGAAAGAAAAAAAGGAAACTGAAACTGGAATACAGAACCAGGGTTGCCGTATGTAATACCACAATAAATTCCCATTTTACTCAGTTCTGCATGGAATGCTGTCTGCAATTTTGGGTATCCACATTTTAAAACATGAAAAAAACTGATCAGAAGTCTAGAATACTGTGTTCAGTTTTGGGCCCCTCACTACAAGAAAGACATGGAGGCACTGGAGTGGGTCCAGAGAAGGGCAACAAAGCTGGTGAGGGATCTGGAGAACAAGTTTTATGAGGAGGAGCTGAGGAAGCTGGTGTCGTTTTGCCTGGAGAAAAGGAGGCTGAGGGGAGACCTTATCGCTCTCTGCAACTACCTGGAAGGAGGTTGTAGAGAGGTGGGGTTGGTCTCTTCTCCCAAGTAACAGGTGATAAGACAAGAGGAAATGGCCTTAAGCTGCACTGGGGAGGTTTAGGCTGGATATTAGGAAAAAGTTTTACACTGGAAAGGTTATCATTGGAACAAGCTGCCTAGGGCAGTGGTTGAGTCACCATCCCTGGAGATATTCAAAAGATGTGTAGATGTGGCAGTTGGAGATGTGGTTTAGTGGTGGACTTGGGATAGGTTAATGATTGGACTTGATGATCTTAAAGGTCTTTTCAAAGCTAAATGATTCTATGATTCTAGAAAACATGACCTCTAGGGGAAAAAATTAATTCTAAGGGGATGTTTGACCTAAAAAAGAAACACATGGGGGAGACATGAGAACAGTGCTCAAGTATGTGAAATGCTTTTGTGAGAAAGAGGATAAATAATTGTTCTGTGTGTCTGCTGGGAAAGTAACGATTAATGAGCTTGAATTGTGGCAAAGAATATTTTCAGGAAAAAATTTCTGATGTTTGGAATAGCAAAGCTGTATTTTAGATTGTACAACCTGAGGTTTTTAAGAACATGTTATAGTTAGGCAAATGCATATTAGAAATGGCTTAGATAAATCTTATTTTGTTTTGGGCAAAGAGTATAAAATAGGTCTCCTGATCACTTTTAGCCTTTTAACCCACTTCTGTGTTCACTAAATTTCTGACACCCCTATGGTCCACTGATTCTTCATTCCATCTGTCTGCCAAACACTGCCTTAATGTAGTTGAGCACAACATCTTTGGATGGTTTTAGTTTTGGGGTAATGCTCTCTTTTTCTCTTTTGTTTTTGCTGACTTTGTAAAATAATGTAACATATCTCCTATGAATTGTTTCCTTTGTGAGAGTTAATTTTGTAGTCTCCAACTTAACCATTAATTTGCTTCTGCTCAGAAAGGAGAACAGCAGGACTTGGTTAGTTGGTCTTTAGAAGTGGAAAATCGCAATGTGACTGCAGCCAGTGTTCTTCAGAATAGGACTCGGGGAGAGAAATCAATGAACAAGCATCTTTAGGGGCCACAGTCATTTATGAGCCTTTTCTGTTATGATAAATTCACCTTAGCTCCAGCTGTGCTTGGTGGGATGAAAGCTGCATACTGCCAAGAAGTGGAATATTTTAGTTATTTACAAAACTCAAAGTGTAACCTTTGATTTAAAAAAAACTGTTCACCAGTTCTTAAAGATCTGGCCCAAAAGATTTGAGGGTGGCACAGTCTGTAGTCTGCAGCACTCTTACATCCAGTTCCAGCTGAGAACTTCACTGGATAGCTTTCTTCGTGAAAAGGAGCAGAAGTGGAAAACATAGCAAAACTGGAAATATATGAATTGTAAAAGGAAAATAAGGTATGGTAAATATTTTATATTGTCATTTTTGTATTTATGGCTTTCAAAAGACATGATAAAAAACATTAATGTCATTAAATGAATGGCAGTGGGACAACCACAGTGATTATGAATGAAAGGGATTTTTTGGTGTTGATAATAACAGGAATAAATAGATAGACGTGCCAGCTGATTAGGGGATATTTTCAGTGAGTGAACTGTCTGAGAAGAAGCATTTGTAATACAGTCAGGAAAATCTGCATTATCATATCTTGGGATATATTCTTCAACCAGCTAATGACTAAGCACAAATACCCTTCACAGTGTATTGAGTAAATCATTCTCTTTTTATTTTCCTCCTTTCAAATATCACAGACTAGCTTAAGTGAAAGTGCTTGAGTGCCTATTTAATAAATTGATATATTGAAATTGCTATTTTATGTCATTCTGTACAGTTAGGTGACATCTTTCCTTTAATTTTAGAGATAAGTAATTATCACTAGAACTGTAGTTAACATGAAAATCACTATCATAGCATTAGTTTGAAAGTTGAAATGTGGGAAACAGAATCCATATATTTTAAAGATGAATCTACTACTGTTGTTGTCTGTAGCATCTGTGATCAGGTACAAAAAAATCCTGTAATGCCTCTTTTTATGATGATAGCTAATAAACTCGTGTGCTTGACATGCTCTGCTTTGTCTCTCTGAGTCGTACTGACTGCTCCCTTTTGAATTAGTCCAGATAACTACAGCCAAAGCTCTCCTCCATTTCTTCATCTTCCAAAGGCTCCTACCTTTGTTTTGGCTGACTAGAGTCTCAGGACTGCATAATTCTGTTCCCTGCCATTGATCACATTCAGCTGACATTATTTTATTCTGAGGAGAGAGGACTTTTATCTGTTAAGAAATACGATGCTTGTGAAATGCTGAACTGAGCTTAGAGTGCCACTATTTCATAATAGTGCAAAAGAGTACGGGAAAGAGCAGTTCATCTGCTTTGGTCCCAGGAGTTGTTTTATCTCTGCCTCTCTATTTCTGTGGAATTACTTATGATTCCTACAGTCGTCCCTCTGCTGCTGTAAATTATACAACTATGTTATGTTTTGTCTGCAGCATTAGCAAATGATATATAGAAATCTAATAACACTATTTCTTAAATGGCTTGTAGTCAGAGAGAAGTGAGACTGTTGCATTGGGTGTAGGTGGTGAGGTTTTGATGGTGGGGGGGCTGCAGGAGTGGCTTCTGTGAGAGGACATCAGGGGCTGCCCCCCTGTTCTGACAGAGCTAGTTCCAGATGGCTCCAAGACAGACCAGCCATTACCCAAAGCTGAGCCCATCAGGGATGCTGGTGGTGCTTCTGTGATCAAATATTTAAGAAAGGGTAAAAAAAGCTGCATGGCAGCTGTGAGAGAGAAGTGAGGGGGGGAAAAATAAAAGAGAAACAACTCTGCAGACACTAAGATCAGTGAAGGAGGAAGAAGAGGTGCTCCAGGTGCCAGAGCAGAAATTCCTTGCAGCCTGTGGAGAAGACCATAGGGATGCAAGTTGTCCCCCTGCAGCCCATGAAGGCCCATAGCAGAGCAGCCAGCCACCTGCAGCCCATGGACCCCCTGCCATAGGAGGTGGATAGATCATGAAAGCAGCTGCAGCCTGTAGAGAGCCCATACGGGAACAGGCTCCTGGCAGGTACCGTGGCCCATGGAGAGGAGCCTCCACCAGAGCAGCAGGTCTTCTGGCAGGACCTGTGACCTGTGAGGGACCCACACTGAAGCAGCCTATTCCTAAAGGACTGTACCGTAGCTGTAAACGAACCATTACATCTATCTGAGACCTTTTATGTCTCAAAAGATTTAGTTTTATCATTTATGTTCATTGACTTCAGGTGAGCTTTTGGAAAGGATGGTTTTTAGCCTATTTTTTTAGCTTATTATTTTCAGGTGGGATTTTTTGGTAGGTTTTTTTCTTTTTTGGTTTGGTTTGGTTTTGTTTTTTTTTTTTTTTTTTTTCCCAACTTTTGGAGGCTTTTTAACTTTTTTTTAATAAAAAGACATAATTATTTTCAGGTGGGATTTTTTGGTAGGTTTTTTTCTTTTTTGGTTTGGTTTGTTTTTTTTTTTTTTTTTTTTTTTTCCCAAACTTTAGCAGGCTTTATAACTGTTTGTAAATAAAGAGACATAATGAAATCCTGATCAGTCCTGGTTACTCCCTGTGAGTCTTTGTGTGCCTGCTGTTTTCTGTTCATAGGCACGCTACTACTTGTTAATAAATAATTGATAGTCAAGCAATTGTGCCTACAGAATGAGAAGCAATGTCGTCTTCTTTTTTTCCTTCCACCTCAGATTTCTGAGGAACTTAGATTTTATGATTATCTAAAGGATGTAGAGGAATGTCCCTTTATCCAGAAATCATAGGAAGGGAAGCTGTGTGTGCTGCCGTGAAGGTGAAGGAGGGCAAATATTCCCAGGACAAATGGTTGTTTGTTTTTATCTGTCTTATTTAAAAATCAATATGTTTCTTTATCGTGCTCATAGAGAGCATGTTAAGAATTTTTTTTTGGTCCTGATACAGTAGCTAGGATTTGTCTTGAATTACCTACAGGCAAAGGTGGATGGTCTAACAGGGGCTGAGCAATAGAGCACACCTACATCACCGCCTTCTATATACTGTGTGCCTTTTGTGGCAGAAACTACACTTAGCTACGACACAAGAAAGGTGCATAGATGGTATTGTATAATGTAGGAAAGGACGAGAAACAAAAGAAAGCAAATGGAAGCGAAGAATATAATGAGGCTTTGTTGATCGTGTTATTTTAAAGAATGAAAGGTGGGTGTTTAAAAACAAAGGATGAAAGAAAAATTACCAGATAAGGTCACCTGAGCTGTCACTGGGCTGAGGAGGCAAACTGGAAATTCTTTTTTGTTGTTGTTGGCTTAAAAGCAGAAATATTTAGCTCCATTTTGGAAGAAGAAAACATCTGTCACGGAAACTGTATGATTCAAATGAAAAGCATGCAGCAGTCATAATTTAATTTGTAAAGAAAAAAACTGGAAGTGTAAGAAGATTAAATTAACAGGATTACAAATGTAATCATAACAGACAATAGTATTATATCTTTGGCAACTGTGTGGTTGCTGTAAAAGACTGTTGACAGATGAAATAATCGCCATAGCCAAATATATGAAGTTTGTTTCTGTATTTCTAAAATACTTTCCCATCAGATATCAGAAAAACATATTACTGAAAAAATACGGAATTAATATTTCTGAATGGCCATGATGTTGGCTGCCCTTATGATTTACAATGGGCAAAATGAATAATTTATTAAACTCTTGATAGTGAACTGACCTTTGATCAACAACAGATGGCAGTCGGGTTTATTTCACTACATAAGAATTGTTGTTAAAG
This sequence comes from Calidris pugnax, assembly GCF_001431845.1. Taxonomy (NCBI): domain Eukaryota; kingdom Metazoa; phylum Chordata; class Aves; order Charadriiformes; family Scolopacidae; genus Calidris; species Calidris pugnax. The sequence continues at coordinate 12,913,957 of NW_015094509.1, forward strand.
ATTTCATTTACATTTCAGATAAATCAGCCTTAACATTAGTAACTACATTTCATTTTTCTCTGTTTGTATAGTACTTCATTTTATTGGCTCACTTATTTTTATTTGTCATTTAGTTACTTAAGAAACATTTAGTTACTTAAGAAACAACTACAGTGAGTTGGCTCCAAAAGCTGCCAAACAACCTTTAATTGTTTTTTTAAAATTTAAGGTATACTTCCTTCAGGTGTTAAAATAATTAAAACAAAAAAAAAAAAGCAAAAACAAAAGAAAAAATTTGAGCTAGACTATATAGAGAATAAATGTGCTGTATGTTTCATAGAGGTTTGAAGACGTTATTTCTTTTCATTTGAAAATGGTTGTGCAATACACTAAAAAGGCTGAAATAAGTGATGTGAGGCAGAGTTTCACAGAGCTTAAGGCTGAAAGTAATCAATCTCACTTTGTATCTAAGGGCAATTACATTTCTTCTGTTTAACCCTGTATGATCCTAGTGTCTGACTAGACGTTGATTGTGGTTTTTGAAGCGTAGCTTTTGGGAAGATGTTGTGATCTTACCAAAGTAGCTGATGTGCTGGAGAGGGCTGCTTGCTATAAAACCATTTCTGACATTTCTATGTGTCTTAGCTTTTTTTACACTGCTGTGTAAAACAGTTGAAAATTCAGGTGACGTTTTCTTGCTTTATACGTTTCAGATGTATCTGCATATCACTGAGCTCCTTTGCTCTGAGCAGTTCAGACTGTTAGATTAAAATAGTCTATACAGTTCCTCAAGTATGTAGGAGGGCAGACGTCTACAGGAGAACACCAGCGTTTTTAAGACAGAGGGCAGGAGAAAAGTGCTGACCTACCAAAAATGTTCTGCTGAGCATCTGTAGGTGATCTTATTCTTTTCTTTCCTTATTTTGTTTTTTTTTTTTCCCCATCTTTTGGTATCTCTAAGGGAGTTGGTGAGTTTATCAGAATGTTTTTTCTAAGTACCAGCACTTCAGTAACTTTTAATAAGCTATGTTATTTAGGTTTAATGCTATATTGTTGGCAGACACTGAATACCAAGATCACATGTTTTCAATCTCTGGTGGCATATGGTAGGATTACTCAAAAAGCCTCAAATGTATGAAAATACAGTTTAGCAAAATAAATGTAATGTGGTTGTGGTTTAGTGTGTGATTTAGCTGAGTATGTGAAGGTGTTTGGGTTGTATTGCAATCTTTTGGAGGGGCCCATCAACACAGAGCTCCTGCCTTTGGGGTGTGAGTATGAAGAACTTGGAGCAGTGTGTTGGTTAAATATTGTATGGGCACTTCATGACATACTTGTGAAGTTTGAATAATGTTTAAGAGCCCTAGATTCTTTTACATTATTAGTAATGTTTGGTGGTTTGTTTTTTTTAAAGTGATTATGATTGGTGAAGTACAGCAGTAACTGGTTTTGATAAATGGAGAAGCTTTGTTTCCACTGAGGGATTGCTTTGCGGGAAGGACAGAATTAGGAATATTTCTAGTTAACTTCATGCTTTGCTTGTCTGCTGATTTGTTTCTCAGCAGTCTTTTTCCAGAGATAGCCTAAATTAACTGACTGCCAAGTCTTTCTTAGAATTTTCCTTTCCATTTTGCTGCAACCATGATACTTATATCAAAAGGCATGACATATTGTCTGTAATGTGGCAGTATATCAAAGCTTTCCCGAAGTGCAAAAATGTTCATCCCCATTAGCTCTCATCGTCATTTCATCATACTGTAACTTAAGTGAGTGTTACCTGTTCTGTGTAAATCCATGTTCATTTTTACTTGTCTAAGTACTGAACTAGAGTTCTCTCATATCTATTTTTTATATTTTTGTTGTTCCCTTGTTTGTTTCTGCAAAAAAGTATTATAGAATAGTGACGCTGTTAATAAACTGCTTCTATATTCCAGGAGACCCCAGTGCACTGGGCACTCCCTTTCCATTCTTTAGGTTATTTCTTTTGAACTGGTAAAATTCTCTGTGCATTTCTTTTTATTTCAAAGGTAACAATTTTCAAAACCTTTGGATTTGGTTGCTGGTTTGTGACTTCCCATTGCCCATGGAAGATATTTTGTTCTGCTCTTACTTCTCAGGGTTTACTGTGCATAGTGGCGTTTCATTTCTCAGGTCTTGCCTTATCTGCTTATTGTCCCCTCCTACCTTTCAGTATCTTTCAACTCAGCTAAGTCAGGTTTATATTTGGATATATTTTGTTCCTGTTTGCTGCTTTTAGTCTTATATATAAATATACTGAATATAAATATACTACCTCTTCTGAGATAAATTTAATATAATTTTTCTAACCTTTCAGAACAGAAATTTTGAAGTGTTCTTTTCTTGCTATTTCCTTAAAACAAAAAATCATCTGTAGTCATCCTGTCATCATACTAGTACCAGCATTATATTTTAATTATCCCAACTTCAACCAAGGTTTCACATCCCCTTCCATTTTTTTTTCCCTCTTTATACCTAGAGTGATAGGATCACAGGATAACTCCAGTTGGAGGGGACCTCAGAAAGGTCTCCTGCTCAAAGCAAGGTCAGCTGTGAGACCAGTACATGTTGCTCAGGGCTTTATTCAGATGGGTTTTGAAAAACTGGAAGGAGGGAGACTGCACAACCACTCTGGGCATGGGGGTCTGCTGCTCAGCTGTGCTCATGGTAAAAAGTGGCACCGTGCATCACTGTCAAGAGCCTGGCTCTGTCTTCTTGATAACCACCTACTTGGTACTGGAAGGAGCCATTATGTTCCCTGAATCCACCTCTTCTCCAGGCTGGAGCATCCTAACACCTCCAGCCTCCCCTCACGGGGAAGTGCTCCAGACTGGGGCCCTATGCTGAACTTGCTCATTTATCAGTGTCCTTCTTGCAGGGAGGGGGAGGTGCAGAACGGGATGTGGTAGTTCATGAATGGTCTGATGGCCTCTATCTGCTAGGGCCTCTATCAACCCGCTAATAAAGCCTGGGTTGCTGTTGTCTATCTCTGCTGCCAGGGCACGCTGCTGGCTCATGCTCAGGTTGCTGTCCCCAGAGTCTTCCAGACAGGCAGTGCCCATCCTATGCCATTGCAAGAGTTTCTTCCTCCACAAGTACCAAAGTTCATATTTTTGTCCTTGCTGAATTTCGTAAGGTTCGTGTCAGCTCGTCCCTCCAGTCTGTCCAAGTCTCCCTGGATGACAGTCCTGCCTTTAAGCATATTAACTGGCCTCCCCTAATTTGGTGCCATCTTCCAGCTGAGTGACAGTACAGTCCGTTGCCTCCTCCAGATCATTGGTAAAGATCTTTCTTTGTAATTCTGTATGAAAATTTTATGCCATATTTATCACTATAATACATTCTGTTTTTCCAAGAAAATATTTTTTTCTTGATAGTTTTACTCAGATTTGCATGGGTTTGAGCAGTCAGTCTGAATCTTAGTAAATGATGCTTAAATATATCTGATGTAAATGAAAAGGTTTACTGAGTTTTTGTGCCCGTTTTACTGTATAAAATGGCATTTTTAAGATGTCAGTTTAGAAATCACTATTAGTACTAAGAAATTTCTCATTTTGGAAGTTGTAGCCTTCAGAATTTATTTCCAAGCAGATAAATTATATTTCTCATCTGCTCCAGTGCAAACTGAGTCTGGGTACTTTAAACAGCCTTCCTTAGTAGTTTGATGATGCTGCCTAGAAGACAGTGAGGACATTTCTCCCAGGCTGTTCTGCCACTTTGCCCTGGGGACTGTACCTTCCACCAGAGAGGGCTGAGGTTCAGCTAAAAGGCAGTAGCTGACACACTGTTACTCTCACTGAGACAGTGAAATGCTGTGGGAAATATTTTTGTGCAAGGCAAAAAACATCCAAAGACCAAATTAATGTTTTGTTTAATATATTGAGTGACCCTATTAGTCTTTTTTTTTTTTTTTTTTTTTTTGAAAATAAAACTGTTTTTGTCTCGCGGGGAAAACATCAATGTTTCTTCTTGAGGAGAGTAAAGACTCTCTGACAGGGTAGGT